>NW_027495300.1:0-246094 GCF_021521415.1 Bidens hawaiensis | reverse complement strand
CGATTTCAACAAGTTATAAAATAGCAAGAACACACAAAATATAAATAATAATAAAAAATGTAATTCATGTGCAGCTCTAGCGTGTACAATGTACTTTGATGTTTGTAGAAAGCATTGGACACTAATAATCAGAAATAAGTGACTTATACCTTCACATTTAAGTAGGCCTGTAAACGAACCGAACGTTCGATGAACTGTTCGTGAACCGTTCGGCGGGAAGTTCATTTATGTTCGTTTATTTATTAAACGAACGAACACGAACAAAAAAATTGTGTTCGTTTAATTAAACGAACGAACATGAACACACGCCCCGTTCGTTCATTTATGTTCATGAACGTTCGTTTATGTTCGTTTATTTATGTTTGTTTATGTCCGTTTATTTATGTTCATTTATGTATTAATAGAAATTAATTAATTAATTATTATCTGGATGAGTCATCTAATAAAAGTTTTATATATTTTTTTAATTTGGTTCCTTTATGTTTGTTGTGTTTCACCTACATTTGATCATCTATATTCATTTATGTTAGTTTATCTTTGTTCAGTTATGTTCGCTTAGATTATAAACAAACGAATATAAACGAACACAAATGTTCCTTTTTTAAATAAACGAAAAGGAACATAAATATTTATTCGATGAAGTGTTCGTACTCGTTTAAAGTTAAATGAACGAACATGAATATGCCCTTGTTTTTGTTTGTTCGACTCGTTTACAGGTATTCATTATTCACATTGATGAATACGTCGGTCTCAATCTCTAGGCTCTGTTGATTTTATTTGTGTCCGCTTGTGTTCCTGAACTGTTCATGAACACATTCATTTCCTTCATGAACGAACACGAACATAAAATATCGTTCGGTAAGTGTTCATGAACCGCTCGTGAACACATTTTTTCTTAACGAACGAACATGAACAAGACCTTGTTCGTGTTCTTTCGGTTCGTTTACAGCCCTAACATTAAGCATATGGCTGCAAAAGAATACCAAAAAAAATCAAATAAATAATATGTGCAAAAAGGTCCTTACAGGAATTGAACCTGAGCTGAGATCAAAACTTGGTTTTCCAAATTCTACTCCTAACCACCAGAGCAATGCATCATAATTGCTTGTTTTTCACTATTATTAAATATAACCTTTTTAACACTATCATGGCAGAATTGTTGGCACCGACATTGCAATTTTAATCTATAGTATAATTAGGCCAATCATATACAATTTCCCTATGAACTATCTCCTCATGAATTCTAATTACGCGCATAACACAACAATTAGCTATTATTGCAATTAAGACTTCATCATACTTTCAAATTTCTACTCGTTTAGTTCATAAATCGACACAAACACCCAATTATAAAAATCCCCAAATTTTAACTCATGAACTCTAGAAAACTTGGTTACTTAAACATTACTCTACAATCAAATTAGCAGCAATTGGTCACATGCAATCATCATCTACACAATGTGTGTGCTAATAAGCATCAAATTCTACTAAATTTCAAGATAAGTTATCAAAATCCAATTATACTCGAATCCTATGATGTTTCCAACGAATGTTCGCTTGATCAAGTGTTTTGTTGCACAATATCATAGTTTATCTAGGATTGGGTTATTAATGGAAATAAGATACATAGTAACATAACCAGTCTAGTCCACTTAGGGCCGTCCAAACCGCTTGTCGCTCGAACTCGTTCGCCGCTCGCTCGGAAATCACTCGAAAAATGCTCGCTCGTTTTTACGCTCGATTGAAAACGAGCCGCTCGGCTTGGTTCGTTTTGTAAATGAGCCAAGCAACGGCAAAGGTCCGCTCGGTTCGGTTCGGCTCGAATATTTCTAATTTATTTTATATATAATTATATATGAGCAAATATATAAATATATAGACAAAATACATAAATATAAGCTTACAATTATTTTTACCCCTTAAAATTTTTCATATTCCGTTAATTTTATAGTTTTATTTGTTTGATTCAAGTTTTTAGAATACTAGAAGTTTGTTTAAATGATCATTATATCTCATTTCAAACTTACTTTTTTAATAAAAATTTACAATATATTACACGTTTGTCTAAAAACTACTAATTTTTTTATAACCTTCAAATTTGTTTCTTATTGAAAATTTTAAAGTGAAAAAGAAATAAATAATGCTTGAAATCGCTCGATGTTCAATCGAAAAATGCTCGATTCGATTTTGGCTCGTTTCGGTTTTCGCTCGGTTCGAATTTCAGTCGTTCGGTTCGGTTGTAAACGAGCCAAGCAACGAGCAAGCCTTCGCTCGGTTCGGCTCGGCTCATTAACAGCCTAAGTCCACTTTTATCTGGGATTGGCCTTTTACTGGACTAAGTTATAGTTTGGCTTTATGTATCACATCTCACAAAACAAGAAGGTGCCAACTAAGCTGCTCAAAAACAAGCGCTGGCCTTTGTAGCTTCATTTGTTTGATTTACCGATGGGTTCATTCTGTGGGAGTCAACTCACCAAAAGATGATTGAGTGACATATTATAACGACGGGAAATATGGGTGGTTATCATTAGAGGTTTTAAATGATGACGCTAAATTATTATTTTTTAAAATCTAAAACGTATTTACATTAATTTTCTCATACTTGCCGGCGAAGCTTGGACGAAAATGAGAGGGTGGGAGGACCCCTCGAGTCTCCATTAAGCTACGCTACTGAAGAGGTAGGTCCCAGCAGAGCCCAGTTGGACCCGCAAGACTCACCTCAAAGAGGGACGTCTGCGCAGTTGAACCCGCAAGACTCACCTTCAACAGGGACGTCTGCGCAAAGGCTAAACTTGCAAGACACCTTGAAGAGACGTCTGCGCAGAAACCAACTGGATCCGCAGGACCCACCATACTCAGAGACGTGACGTCCTTACGCGCAGTACGCAAGCTGTTCCCGCAGGAAAAGCCTCCCAATGGTCGACGTACTCCGCCTGTTCCCGCAGCAACGGATACTAGCCATCAGGGAAGGCTACCCGCGCAGCAAGGCTACACGCACAAGGCACTTAACTCTTAAATAATTCAGTAATGTCACCTGAAGAAGGAGTGAGCAAGCCGGGAACACTCCCGCACAAATGAGCCAGTCCGTACGATACTGGAGGATCTTTTGTACTGTACCTGACGAGGTATGGACAAAAGATCTGACCAAAGATACGACAGCTCACTGACAACAGTATGACGAGCAGCACGCTCTTGTACTGTATGTCACTATCAGCCGTTGCCTACTCACCAACCTGTCGGAGGACGTGCATAGCCTGCAGTTGGTGGAACAGGAATAGTACACAGCCGGCCTGGTCACTATCAGCCGCTGCCTACCCACCAACCTCCAGCATGGCACGTGCGTAGCCCACAGTTGGCAGAACAGGAATACTATTCAGCCGGCTGTACCTGCTTGGAAACCTACCTTCGGCTATAAATACTCCAACACCTTGGAATGGTATGGACACATTACATTACCTTATCACATCTTATCTTTTCTAGCAATCTCTTAATATACACTTATATTCAAGAGCAATCTAGTCTGATTCTCACGCCGGAGGGTGGTCACAAGGAGGTACCCCCCCCCCCTTCTCAGTGACGAGCTCACGGTGTCTGTTTTGCAGGTTATCAGAAGAACCATCTTTGCCGGACATAACCCTCGTGGGAAACATCTATTTAACCCCCAGATTATCCGTAATCTGCCAGGGGTCAATTAGTGTTTCTTCATTGGCGCCATCCGTGGGATAAAGCTAGAACTAATTCTCTCAGTTTTTTCAAAACCTCCGAAAAGATGGTTAACGTTACTCCGGTCCCCAGGCCAGGGAGTAACCAAGAAACCCCGGTAACCACAACCCCAGCTACTGGGGGGAACACCGGCAAATACACACATTTTACGAACACTACCCCGGTTACCCAAGCCGGGGCAAGTGCAGTAAACAATCCTCCCCTGGGATTCATTGATACCCAGGTGGAAAGACAACAGACGAGGCACCCCCGCCTAACACTTGAACAAGTTAAAGCGTGGGCGGAAAAACGTCAAAGGGAATTCCAAGCTGAGTTGGATGAACGCTTACGTTCACTCCAACAGGCTGACGAATTCGGAAGCACTCAACAGCTCAACATGAGCAATGAGTGCGAGTACTTGGACGATGATTCGGAGGAATCCGACACCGACGTAAACCCTCGCCATAAGGCGAAAGGGAAGCGTAAGGACACGGACTTCCAACCGAGAAGGAATTTGGGAGAAACTTTCAAACCAAAAAACGCGGGTAGAAACCCACGTGACTTCTCCAAAGCTTTTAGACCAACTGTTGCAAATGCGGGAACGTCCAAGTTTGCAAGGGACATTGCGGAAGCAATCGCCCCGAAGAGTGCCAAGCAGATGCCCAACATCGGCACTTATGATGGTATATCCGACCCAGACGATCATTTGAACAGATTCATAGCGGGGGCAACCGTCAGCAATTGGACGGAACCCACGTGGTGTTATATGTTCCAGATGACGCTAGTTGGAGCGGCTAGAGCGTGGTTTGACCGTCTACCGGTCCACCACATCTATGATTGGGCAGACTTCCAACAGAAGTTTAGCCAACACTTCAGCCAACAAAGAAAGTATACCGAAGAGCAATGGACAATACTCAATTGCATTCGAGAGGAAGATGAATCTTTGCTAGACTTCATCACTCGCTTCAACTCAAAGAAGCTAAGTCTGGGTAGTATTAGCGAAGATCTTGTTCGCGCTGCTTTCATCCAGGGCACAAAAGACCCAGAGCTCATCCGCACCTTAACGGATAAAGATGGCATGCCATCCACATGGGATGCCATCATGACAGCAGCTAAACGCTTCGCGGAAACGGAAAAGCAACTAGGTAGAGATCTTCCCCAGAGCACAAACCTCTACACCCAGAAAACAAGAGAAAACAATGTCCTTACCGCCCGACTAAACAAAAAGAGGAAGCTAGGCATTTGGCAGTCAAGGGTAAACTTTGACACCTCATCCGGCTCGCACCCTCGGTTAGGCGGAAAGGATAACATGCCGTCGTCAAACCGGAACTCCAGATGGACGCCACTCACCAAAAGCGTCATCGAGATATTCGACACCGAGAGACTTCCATGGCCAAAAGCTCCAATAATCCGAGAGCGTCACAACGCTGATCAGAGCAAATTCTGTGACTTCCACAGGACAAGAGGCCACAACACCGAGGAATGCGTAGACTTGAAGGACATCGTCGAAGCATTTGTCAGAGATGGGACGCTCACTCACCTCGTGGCGTAATGAACGCTGAGCAAGCTAATGCGTGTAGAACCCCAGTTGGGGAAAACACGAATAAAACTGCAGCTTCAATGTCCGAGACTACTTACTGCGTAAACAACGAGATTCCGAACCAAGTGCATATCGGCTCGAAAGGCTCGATGACACTCCCAAGAACATGGAAGGGAGCTCAATTACACAGTCTGCATGTAGATCAATTCCAAACTTGTAAAAGAAAAGGCCCAGAGCCACTTCTAATGGAAATGATTCTCCTTATCACATTGACGCTGATGGTCTTACATTTATACTTAATGAACTTTCCACACTGATATGCCGGTCTTCACCGCATACATAAGTGGGAAAATAAGTCGTTGCATGTGGAAGGCGGCAAAACCCGCATAAACACAAAACGCCAAATTTTTAAAGAAAATATAAGGAAAGCCTTCACGCAGGTCAGTCATAGGTAAAGTTTGATCATCCTACTAAATGAAAGTGCGGGTCCTAACCGCACAAATCATGATAGAGGACACCGAACTAACCTATTGACAACCGCGCGTCGAACGGTTAATTTATTCAAAACACTGATATGCCGGTTTTCACCGCATAAATAAGTGTGAAGAAATCGTTGCGTGTGGAAGGCGGCAAAACCCGCATAAACACAAAAAACGGCAAACCTTCGCGCAGGTCAGTCATAGGTGAAGTTCGGTCATCCCACTAAATGAAAGTGCCGGGCCTAACCGCACAAATCATGATAGAGGAAACTAAACTTTAACCTATTGACAACCGCGCGTCGAACGGTTAACTTATTCAGAACACTTAGAAAATATCTTAAAGGAAAAAATGAGGAAAACCTCCACGCAGGTTAGATATATGTAAAGTTTAGCCATCCTACTAAGTGCAAGTGATGGTCTTACCCGCACAATCACGAAAGAGGAAGCAAAACTTTAACCTATTATCTGCCACGTTGATAGGTTAACTTATTCAAAGTACTTAAGAAATTGCTAAGTTAAACTAAAGTATGCGCAAGCGAATCATATATTGTTTATGCGGCAAAACAAGTGCCAAATTAAACTATAATATGCATGAGTAAGTCGTATAACGTTTATAAAGCAAGAGTGACGGTCCTACCCGCACAAAAGATTTACATTCCATAAAAATTCAAGTATTACAAGAATGGCCGGGTATCTACCCGCCTACAAGAGTGTAAATCTATACAAAAACATAAACCTATCCTAACAGTGGGAAGGGATCTAAAGGTTCAAGCTTCAGGACCACTCCCTCCAAACCCACTTGTACCCGCACCATCAGTTGGCTGTGGCGGTTCAAGGAAGGTCTTGAGAATGGTTAACCCATCATCAGCAGCAGCAACTTCGTTCACCTTCTCCACCACTGGATGCGGGAAGGCAGCATACTGGTTCACTGCTTGGTCATAAGCAGCTTCAATATCCACATCATATAAAGGGAAGTTGGAAGGCGGGATGCCCTTCTCAACGAACCCTAGACCAAGCAGGAAGCCAGCCTTTTCCCCATCCTCATGAGAAGCGTTGAGGGCTGCGCTCATGGCATCGTCATATGATGTGTCCGTGAAGACCCGATGCACAACCTACAAAACAAAAATACAAGTATCAAAACCTTTTCTAAGTATAAAGAAAAGCGTGAAGACATTATGAAGCTAAGCTTACCTGCGACAACGCTTCTCGTAGAAGCCATTCCTTGGTAACTAGAGCCTCCTGGAGGGCAGCTTGAGCTTGGTTACGGGCGCGTTCGGCTTCACTTTTGTTAAGGTTGGCAAGCAACACTTCCTTAGCAGCAGCCTCTTCAACGCCCTTTAGCTTACGCTCAGTATGGTCAAGCATACCCCTCTGGTCCAAGATTTCTTGAAGCTTCTTGGCGTCTTCCATGGCCAAGGCGTCATGAGCTTGTTGGAGCCTCTTTAATTTGGCTTTGAGCTCCTCATTCTCGGTGCGTAGAGGCTCAGCAACAGCTTCAGCCCTGGTGGCCCTCTCAGTTGCGTTCCGAGCGGTTTCCTTAGCCAACCGAAGCTGTTCGTTAACAGCTTGGGCAGCCTCGGAACGGGCCTCGAGACGGGCCTGAACTTCAACCTCAAGGGCCTTGAAGGCCTTCTCCTTCTCCGCAGCAACGGCGGAGAGCCTCCTGTTCTCCTCCCGGACAGCCCGCGCCTGAGCTACTTCTTGGATACGAGCTGCTTTTAACTTGTCATTTTCACGACAAAGCAGCTCGACGCGCGGCTGCATCCGGGCAAGGAGAATTCGAAGCTCGTTTGTCAGCCTACCCTCCTGGTAGCTTGACATAGCTTCTCCCAGTGCACCACTGGGGGCGGCGTGGCGCGCCCACTCGACGCAGTCCACAGCCGTCCGAAGGGTGGTTCCCCGGCGGATGTTCCACCGCGGAACAAACACCTCATTCGAATCCGACACTGCAAAAACAAAAAGCAGTTAGGAAAAGATGATAAAAAAAAACATAACAGGCCAAAATAACCCTACGCACCTGTAGGGTCGACGACAGGCCTGTAGCCGCCAAACCCATCACCCGAACCTAGCGGATATCCATCCAAGAGGTCAGGCAGATGGGAAGGAGGCAGAGATTGGCTAGACGCCCCAACCCCAAACATACCTGCTGAACCGGCCGGGGGCGAGGTGGTCGCCGGTGCCGGATGCGCGGTTGAAGCCGCCGTCGTAGGAACCAACGGAGGTGAACTCACCGGAGGTGAACTCACAACCGTGGTCGCCGCTGCGGAAGAGCCCGCAGAAAAACTCACCGCCGGCTCAGTGAAGGAATCAGTGAATATGGCACTGACAGCCGGCGGAGACGACGTCACAGTTGGAACAGTTGCCTCAACCGAGTGAGCAACTGAACCAACACGTGAAGCAGGCGCAGCCGCCTGGGTCATCGCCTCGGGTAGGTTGACCAAACCTACCGTCATGGGTCCAGAAGTGCTCCTCCCCGCTCCACCCTGGAATGCGGTTGCATCCACGCCTGCATGAAGACAACATATTTAAATAAAATGGCGGAAAGATATGAAGTTAAAGTTAAAGTTTACACTTACGAGTCCTCTTGAGCTTGAAGGTGCGAATAGGCGGGGACGAACCCGATGGAGCCGGCCTCTTCACGCCGGTCACCGTCGTTGTACTAGGCTGCCCGGAGGTGACAGCTGTCTCAACCTCCAGAACAGTGGTCTCATCACCACCAGGGTTCCCCGCCACCTCTTCACTCTCGGTCTCCAACTCTGACCGATTCCCCTGATCGGCAGTGGAGGCAACCTTCGCCTTGCCCTTCCCGCCGGCAGCCTTCTTCTTCCTCGCCAAGAAAGGACCATCTGCGGATTCCTCATCAGAAGAAGATAAAATTAGAGGAATTCCCGCAGAGGTTTGAGCATTGAGAGGGCGAGGGTCAAAAAGTTCTTTACCTGGCCGCCTGGCGCTCAGGATCTCGTGGCCTGGCGGGTAGACCTCCACGAACCGATCCGCCGTTTGCTCAAGGATGGGCAACTCGTTCTCATCTAGAGCACGAGTACCCATCCGAGCGGGACCATCACTCTCCCGCGGCTGCAGGAGAGACTGCAAGTCGTTTCCCTCTGAAAACAAAACGAAAAAACGGTTAGAACAAAAACCCTAAATTAATGAATAATATGAAGCATACCGTAAGGGACAGAGTTCAAACCGTATTCGAGGACGATGGGAATCTGTGACGCCTCCTTCCACACCCGGCTCATCCCGAGCATCACCTTCCCGGACTCCGCAAAGCGGTAAACCGGAGACTGGATCCGGGAAACCTTGGAGAACCATTCCGCCTCCTGGTAGTTGGAGGCGTGAAGGTTCGCGAGAGCTCTCCCGTTCTTGAACGTCATCGCTATGGGGACGACACGAGCGGAGATATAGAAGAACTCCCGCTTCCAAGATCGAAGACTGCGCTCGGTAGCGCAGATCTTCAAACCCTTGATCCGATTGACCAAGGTATACCACCCCTGGATGCACCTCCAGGAATAGAAGGTCATCAGGCGGTCAACATGGGGCTCCACACCCAGAATGAGACACACCCACTCGAAATGGCGGATCTTGGCGATCGCCATTGGGTGTACCTCAGTCAGATGCACACCGTGTCTCTCCAGAACACGGTATACAAACTTCGTCAATGGGAACCTGAGATTCCCATAGACGAAGAATGCAGCGTACACCCCTATATTGCCCTTGGGGGCATCGTACACCGTCTGATGAGGTGCAGGAAACTCAGGCTCGAAAGGCTCGAGCATGAACTTCCTGACGACGTACTGATAGAGGTCGACCGGAAGAGCACACTGGCACTCGCCAGCAGTACTCTTGTCATACTTGTCCGACGTGGACGACGGATTCTCGAGGTATACATCGGACTCCTCGACAGTAACCTCAGGATCATGAGAAGACATGTTTGGGATGTAAACAAGAACGATTTCAGGAGAATGCTTGACATAAAAGTTAGAGTATTCGCCGGAAATCGTTTAGAAGAAGAAGAGAGGTGAAACTGTGAGTTGAGATGCAACCTCGCCTCCCTTTATATACTCATCGCAATGAATGCGATGAATTTAATGCGGAAGAGAGAGGAAAACGATGGTGCAATGAAACTATGACACGTGGAAAAAGCAAGCTGGCAACAGCTGTTGACAGGACGCGTGCCGTAAACTTCGCGGCCACGCGCCCGAAAACTCGCGCCCACGCGCCTGAAAAAGCGTCTGGAATGACCATATACTGTCACGTCGTCATAACTTCCTGCACGTCCTGACACTGTCAGAAGAAACCGTCGGACGACGTTTCAACAGTTTGGACTGTTCTTATCCTTTCACCAACTCTTCGAATTTCAAAAAGATTCAAAAAGATTCAAAAGTAAGCGGGACTATACCCCTTACCTTGGCAACCAAGTAACTATAAGACAGGTGCGAGTACAGTGTTAAGGCAAAACCCTTCACATACTTAGCACCTGCAGGGAATTGAAGCCAGGAATACCTTGGAAGTAAAGTAACTATAAGACGAGTGCGGGTACAGTGTCAAGGCGAAACCCTTCACATACCTAGCACTCCGCAGGGAATTGAAACCAAGAAGGATCTTCTGAGCCATGCTTGCGGAAACGGGAATAACATCCCCGCATAGCGGGAACGTCGAGAACTAGATTGTTTGAAGCTCCAAGATGGAATTGGTTGTTTTAACATAATTGATCACTATGTTCAAAACTACCTAAACCTCATGGAGAATCTATACAAGTGGAACTCAACGCTCCTGACTTGCGAGGAGGTTACAGACCTACCCGCATCATACCCAAAGATCAAGCAGAAAAGTCGGGAATTTCTGCACGTGACATTAGGACTTCCGCGGGAAGAATCCCCATGGAAACCTTAAAACTAAACCCTTTGCTTAAGTCCAAAAGTTCACCTCACTTATTAACAATTCATGAGAAGAACATTGGACTGGGGGGACTTGAAGAGGTAGGTCCCAGCAGAGCCCAGTTGGACCCGCAAGACTCACCTCAAAGAGGGACGTCTGCGCAGTTGAACCCGCAAGACTCACCTTCAACAGGGACGTCTGCGCAAAGGCTAAACTTGCAAGACACCTTGAAGAGACGTCTGCGCAGAAACCAACTGGATCCGCAGGACCCACCATGCTCAGAGACGTGACGTCCTTACGCGCAGTACGCAAGCTGTTCCCGCAGGAAAAGCCTCCCAATGGTCGACGTACTCCGCCTGTTCCCGCAGCAACGGATACTAGCCATCAGGGAAGGCTACCCGCGCAGCGAGGCTACACGCACAAGACACTTAACTCTTAAATAATTCAGTAATGTCACCTGAAGAAGGAGTGAGCAAGCCGGGAACACTCCCGCACAAATGAGCCAGTCCGTACGATACTGGAGGATCTTTTGTACTCTACCTGACGAGGTATGGACAAAAGATCTGACCAAAGATATGACAGCTCACTGACAACAGTATGACGAGCAGCACGCTCTTGTACTGTATGTCACTATCAGCCGTTGCCTACTCACCAACCTGTCGGAGGACGTGCATAGCCTGCAGTTGGTGGAACAGGAATAGTACACAGCCGGCCTGGTCACTATCAGCCGCTGCCTACCCACCAACCTCCAGCATGGCACGTGCGTAGCCCACAGTTGGCAGAACAGGAATACTATTCAGCCGGCTGTACCTGCTTGGAAACCTACCTTCGGCTATAAATACTCCAACACCTTGGAATGGTATGGACACATTACATTACCTTATCACATCTTATCTTTTCTAGCAATCTCTTAATATACACTTATATTCAAGAGCAATCTAGTCTGATTCTCACGCCGGAGGGGGTCACAAGGAGGTACCCCCCCTTCTCAGTGACGAGCTCACGGTGTCTGTTTTGCAGGTTATCAGAAGAACCATCTTTGCCGGACATAACCCTCGTGGGAAACATCTATTTAACCCCCAGATTATCCGTAATCTGCCCGGGGTCAATTAGTGTTTCTTCAGCTACTGCTCATAGTGTCTTTGATTTTTTTTATATATGTTTTGGTTTTATTATATAAAATTATTATAAAGTCATGAAAGAAATAAGGGTTTAGGAAAAATTAAACAAGTTGTTAAAATGGAAATTTGGGTTGAAGGAAGAAGATTAAAACTTTGTAGATATATCATGTGTTCCTCTATAATCTTAAAAAGTTCATTTGGAAGCATTTATTTCTCATGTTTAAATTAAATAATTATTACAAATAATAAACATCTTATTCCGATCTAAAGAAAAATATTTAGAAAATGTTGGTCAAATGTATGTTTGTAAATGAACTGAACGTTTAGTGAATTATTCGTGAAAAGCTCGTTTATGTTCGTTCAAATAAACAGATGAACATGAACAAAATGTTTATTTTTTTTCGTTTGTTTATTTATTCATTTTTGGATGAATCATCAACTAAATGTTTTATATTTGTTTGTTTGTGTTTATTTAAGTGTGTTTATTAATGCTCATTTATCTTCAATTATGTTCATTAAACTTTAAATAACTTTAAATTAACTGTTAATTTAAATTTTAAATAAATGAACATAAACAAACACAAATATTATTTGTTTTTGTCGCGAGTTCCCCAAATACACAAAACTCATGAAATCCACCCAAACAAAAGCCGATTAGTCGTCTCTTTTTATTTTAAAACACACAACACATTCTTTCTTTGGTTTGGGTTCTCTCGTCTTTCTGCAATCGCAAGAACAACTTGTTCACTTGGAACACACCAATCTACAAAGGTTTAGTTCTTTCTTGATCATCAACCACATGTTTATGTCTTTGTTTCTTTCATTTTTCATCATCGTAACTCTTTCGTGTTATTTGGTTCAACATGGATCTTATGCTTATGCTTAACTCTTTTAGTTTTATGTTGTTAACGGAACAACATAACATCATAATCCCTTGAGTATAATAAATATTTTCAACATAAACTTTAACATATTAATCTGTTTTGTGGATCAAAGATATCTAAATCGCATCAAATTTTGAGGGGAAATTTAGGTTGCCATTAGTCTTTTTACCTGCTATACAAACACCACTTATGTGCTATTTAGACACCACAGACGTGCCATACGACCCGCATAGCCTTAGGCTATGTGTAGCGGAGGGGCTACAAAATGGGGCGTTGTACGCCATGTGACGGCCAGTTAGCAAAGGGTGGGTTTTTGTTTTAGGGGTGTAGTAGTATTGTAGCCCAATATATATATCACACATTCACACTCACAAACATATATAATATTAATATATATACAAAACAAGCAGGCGACAATAACACCCCCCCCCCATCGCCCCCAAAATCTCCGGGGGGGGGGGGTGGTTCTTGCCCTTCCTCGTCTATTGCCGCCCTGATTCGTCGCCCACTGCGGTGGCCTTATAGGGAATGTATGATGTAGAGGAAAAGGTCATACAAGTCGTATAATTTGTTTACTGGAAAAGAAATGACTGGTGTGATTGCTCACAAAAGGCATATGGGCCGTATGACGTGACAAGTATGTAGTGTAGGATTCATTTTTGGGGTGGTGTACTAATAGCTAGCAGAACCCTTAGTTTTTATCCCCTTGTATGATGAAATCATGTTGTTTATGTTTTGATTGAAAATCGAAGCTAACAAAGTTGTATCTTTTTGTGTTTGGTTGTAGATAAATGGATAAAGATACTGACGATGTTGATAAACGAGTCGATTGGCTCCATTCTGAACAGCATTCTGCTGCTGGTAACATATTTGGGGAGCCACAAAAGACCACGCAGATTGGTGTTGAATATCAGGCACAAATCCCATCTTTAATGACAAAAAACGAGCGGTACCAACTGATGAAGGTATATAAGAGCAAGGAAGAAAGCATGGAGACTGAAGCACATGCAAAGGGTAAATCTGGTATTGTTAGTTGTGGAACAGACGACGATTTGCTTGCAGCTGCTTTCTCAACAAGTAAAGAATCTTGGAGTGCGATTGAACATGATAGTTTTATTCTTGGTTTATATATATTTGGGAAAAATTTTCGCCTTGTGAACAAGTTCATGAGGAACAAAGGGCTGCCAAATGTACTATCTTATTACTATGGGAAGTTTTATAAAAGCAGTGAACACCAAAATTGGTCATTGTATCGGAAGAAACGAGTTCGCATTGGAAAAAAGATTTTCAATGGGTGGAGACTACATGAGCTTTTGTCTCGGTTACTTTCTAATGTCACGGACGAATGTAAAGCTAGTTTGACACAGGTACTTTTAAGTTATAATTTACTAAACATATTCAAGAAAAATAAGTTACTAAAATATGGTTTCTTGCAGGTTATTAAAACGTTCGGGGAGGGAAAACTTTCGTTTGAGAAGTATGTATTCAGTTTAAGGGATACAATGGGCCTCGATCTTCTGGTATAAGCAGTAGCCATTGGCAAAGGAAAACAAGACCTTACTATCAAGACCCGAACGCGTTTAAGAAGCAAAAAAGTTCAAACTACATGCTCGTCTCTAAAAACAGAAGAAATTGTTAATATTTTGAAGGATAGGATCGGATTAAGCAAACCGAGGCTAAAAGAGTTCTTCTGGGCAGCCGTTTGGCCTCGTCTTGTAACTCGAGGGTGGCACTATGAAGAGTCTATAAACTATGCGTTACAAAACTCAAAGAATTTGGTGTTTCTTGCACCTGGTGTGATAAAGTTTTCAAGACGGAGCTTGGTCAAAGGAAGTCAATATTTTGAGTCATAGAAGTGTTGAATAAAGTTGCATCTGAACCGTACCTTCTTGAACACGAACTTGACAAGAACCGGTTGGTCGAGCCACATGTGACAACAGGCTCGGACGATAAACTAGATTTGATGAAATGCACGGTTGTGGATACCGATTTGGCTGGGGCTGTAAAAGTCAAAGAACTCACTAGTTTGACTATTGTTGACCCTGCTGATAGTATAAAAAGCGACAACACTGGTAATGAAGATGAAGCCATGAAAGATGCTGCGTGTTTTGAGATAGTGATTGACTTGAACAAGCCTCGAGCGCGTCCCAGTTCAGATGATGACAATATTAACAAATCGGTTTTATTTGAACCAACCACCAACCAGATTGACTCGTCGACTCCTGTTGCTAATGGTCAACGACAGAGCTGAAGGAACCGTGTATTGACCACAAAAGCATTGGAAGCTCTTGAGAATGGACTCATGAACCCAAAGAAGGCAAGGAGGCGACCTGAAGATGGGGCCCGTAGGCGTGTTCGTGCTAAAACGACTTCTGTCTCGAGTTGCAATGCAAACAGAGATTTTCGTTCCAACATATGTGATAGCACATCAGTTCCAGTATGAGATTATGGATCTTTGCTGATAACTTAGATAGATTGTTGAAGGGAAAAAAGATAACTTTTTGTTAAGTTTGATAAATATTTTGGAGATATATATATATAAAAAATATATATGTTGTTTGAATTTGCGGTTATATTTCATATGAAGGTTCAAATTATATGGTTTTGAATTTAAACAAGCTTGTATGTTCATCAAAGAATCCAACACTATGACATGCAATCAAATTAATAGATGGGAAAGTTAAAAACATTTTTTATAGGGGCAATTGTATGCATTGGAATTCCATTGCATTTTGCGTTCTATATTGAAAATTATGTTCATTTCCTAGGGTGGAATAATAAGAGTTTAGTTTTCTGATATCACCTGTAGGTAGAATTATGTCGAATAGTATTGTGTGAACCTATATTTGCTCATAGTTTTGATACAAAATTGGTGCAAATTAATGGCTAGTTTCTGAATAAAGGATATGATATCATCAGATGCTTTCAAGGTTTCTCTTGTTGGATAAAATGAATTGTATGACAACTTCAATATCATATATCTTTATCTCCAATAATGAGCTATGATGGAATTGTATGAACTTATTTGTAAGTAAAACAATAACCAAATCATTTGGCAATCAGAGATAAACATAATCAAATCAAATCAAATGAACTTATTTGTAAGTAAAACGGGTCTTATAAATCTGTTTAACAAATTTATTATAACCCATTAATTGTATTAAAATATTTACAACTTTATAAATCTGTTTAAAGGTGTAGATTAATGAGTTAACCAGGCAAGAAGCTAAAAATTATAGATGATAAAAATAGCGTGTACCGGCATCAACTTTTTTGGTGTTGGTTACGCTCGTTAGGGTACTCCGATCGGTTGCGAACCTGACTGTTGCAACTACGAGTCAACACGAATTGATCGGTTTCGTTTACGTTTGTTTCGGTACCGGAACTAAAAAAACAAACAATTACATGTTTAAAGCAAAAAAAAAAGTTAAATATCGGTGGCGTTGCAGGGTCGGCCAACGATATTTATCTATCTATATATATAATATATAATTTGATCGGTTTCATTTACGTTTGCTACGTACCGGAATTAAAAAAACAAACTTTACGTACCCCCACCCCCACCCCCCACCCAGCACAAAACAAAACATTGAAGTCATTATATAATATATTTTTAATAAAATAAATCAAAATAGATAAATTTACATATTTTTTAATTAAGGATGGATAAATATGCAATTAAGATTTTAAACCGAACACACCCCATATAGAGTTTTACACGTGCCCATGCACATGGACTCCTCAAGGCCCATTTCCGATTTTAGGCCTATCAAATTCATTAATAAGTCCATATAACAATACTTTGTCCATGGCATTTGTCACACCCTCAAAATCCACTAACGGAGTTTTACCGTCAGAGGGTGTGAACTAACAGGATCGGAATCATCAGTTATAATCAAACCATAAAAACGTTTAAATGAAAATAAGTGCGGAAGCGTAAAACCATAGAAACAACGTTACGTCACGCAGGACGATTTAAAACCAAGGATAACAGTTAAAAGTAAGTTTGCATAGTTAAAAGTTTATCAAGCAATGCATGTTCCTAAACTCGGCTACCTGAGAATAACATACTAAAAGTGTCAACACAAGGTTGGTGAGTTCACAAGTTATATAAAAATAAATCGTTTAGCGTTTGCGTTCAGCGTTACAGCGTTACAGCGTTTTGCGTTAAGTGTTTTGCGTTACAGCGTTACAGCGTTTTGCGTTACCAGATAGTGTTATGTCAAATTATATATCGATAGGTAGCTAGTCTATACAACAAGTATTACTAAGTGTTCGACACCGAAGCTGACTCGTTTAATAAGTGCCTTGTCACCAGGTCCTCCAGACCATGGTACGTGTTAGCCAAAATTACACCCGATCGACCTCCAGTCGAGTTTAGCGTTGGGTGGGGTTTGTCAAACCCAGTAGTACTACTCAACAGTGACTCGCTATTCTAAATATTAACCGGTTCGATGTGTAGGACTTCAAATATTTCGTTTGCCACTTAGCCTTTACAAGTGATATATAATTTATAATAAAATCTTAAATGCGTTGTGGAGTATGTTATCTCCCCCAAGTGAGAAGCGTTTGAAAACAGTTTAAAGAGGGGAAAGTGAAACTCACTGTTTGCGAAGAATTTCCCAAAATAAATCACCAAGATGCGCGTCACCGAAAAACTCTCTCTAACGTTCTAAAACAAAGAGATTTTTCTAAGTGTCGGAATATTATCGAGTCTCTAGACCCGGCACATAATACCTATGCACATAACAAGTTTCGTGTTTCGTTCGTGAATCGTGTGTGACTTTAACAAGTGTTTTTGTGACACATTACATGTGTAAGCAATCATATACGTGTCATGTATTCATAAAGTACATCACTATCAATTATTCCCCGTAAGGGCATTTTGGTCAACAAATAACAATTAACTAGCCATTATTCCCCATGAGGGCAATTTGGTCAAATCATGGCAATCAATTAGCAATTTTTCCCCGCAAGGGTATTTTGGTCAAAACAAAACAATTATATAGCAAGTATCATGTTTCATGCATTTTTACACAACTCAGCAGCTAGTTTCACCGAGACAGAAATCCTACTAGAAAGATTGTACTATTTCACCGATCATAGCATCTCAATTAATTTACCAAAAATAATCACAGAAGCACATATGTCTTAGGTTTCCAGAACATATTTAATTATATTTTTATTCCATATAGTTTTCTCACAATCATCAAATCATTACAGCAAACTCATAACAGTCAAATTCATGCGCAACAGAATGTTATTTGCAATTTCTGTTAAACGAAAAATCCAATAAATGCAAGACCACTTGGGTTAGGTTCCTAACTCAATAAGTCAACTTCCAGAAGTGGAACCAACCCAATTGGTCTCATAGTTCATGAGATATAACATTTACAACACAACCTAACAGCAGGTCTAACAGCTCAGCTTTGCACAATGTTTTTGTAAAATCATAAAAGTTAACTTCTACTTGTCCAAAAATTACAAGTTTATATTCTTTAGAAACTAGACTCAACCTAGTTTACTGTAGTACCAACAATCTCAACCAATTTTCACGTTTACACTTCGTTACAGTCACTTAAACATCAAATACACATTCTGTCCAGAAACTGTTTGCATCCAAACTCAATATATTAACAACCTATGAACTATCATGCATTCATATAACACTCTAGACTCCATAAACACCATCCATGCACATCAATTACATATTACTTACTTGATTAGGGTTTGTGTTTGAACTCAAATCAAAGACACAACAATCAACATGCAACAAGATTCAATCTAGTTATCAAATCATCATTCAATCAACCACAATCATATTAGCTATATATATACACAAAATCGGCAGCTTAGGGTTTATGGTTAACCCAACAAACATCAAAATCAAGCAACAAGAATGTATAGAATGATCAATTATACCTTCCTAGCACCTAGTTCTTCAATCACAAGCTTGATTTCTTGGTTGAATGTGTGTGTATGGTGGACGGCAGCCAAGGGAGCAAGGGAGGGAAGGCCGATCGGAGCTTGGGGTTATGATAATAATGTTAGGGTTAAGTGATTAAGGTTATATTTATAGACATACAAGTTACACTCAAGTCCCTCCACTTTCAATTGTTGTTTTTCTAACTTAACTAACTAGTTTACATCTTGAGTTAATGTTCATAACCATGTTATCACGTAACACATAAGTCTAACACATAATTATCACATAATTACTGTTTTGACGTTTTTCGTTTATTCATCAATCGTTTGCGTCAACTCGTTTGCGTTTCGGTGCAAATCCTGAAAGACTACACATGTAGTAAGTGTTAAGCGTCATTTAAACCCTAGTTTAAATGTAATGAAGTGTGCGTTATAGATTTAGTGATCTTAAGTTTGAATTGACGGAGTTGAGTTAACGGAGTTAACCTGAAATTGACGATTGTCACATCATTCCCATGTTAAAGAATTTTCGTCCCGAAAATTTGAGTCAAGTCGTGATAAGTGTCTGAAAAAGTAAGAAAAATTTTCAGTTTGTCATATCATCCCCTAGTTAGAAAGAAATTTCGTCCCGAAATTTAATTCATACCTCCGGTGATGTCTGACGGTTTGCCGAGTTTCGCGGTTTTCTGTGTTTGGTTAGCCCTTCAAAAAGGTGAGGATACTTTTTCATCATTTGATCCTCGCGTTCCCATGTGAACTCCGGTCCACGTCTCGAGTTCCAACGAACTTTAACGATTGGAATTTTGCTGTGCTTGAGCGTTTTGGTTTCCCAATCCAAAACTTCGACTGGTTCTTCAATGAAACGTAACTGTTCATCAACTTGCAGTTCCTCCAAAGGGACTACTTGGGTTTCATCGGACATGCATTTCTTCAAATTTGATACGTGGAATACATCGTGTACGCCACCGAGTTCTGTTGGTAGGTCCAGTCGGTACGCCACCGGACCAATGCGCTCAGTTATCCGGTACGGACCAACATACCGTGGGTTGAGTTTGTTTCGCTTCCCAAAGCGAACCACACCTTTCCAAGGTGAGACTTTGAGTAACACTCGATCGTTCACTTGAAATTCGAGGGGTATTCGGCGCTTGTCAGCGTAACTCTTTTGGCGATCTCGTGCTGCTGCCATGCGATTTCGGATCTGAACAATCTTTTCCGAAGTTTCGAGTACCAGTTCCGGACCAGTGATTTGGCTGTCACCCACCTCTGCCCAGCAGAGCGGTGATCGACACTTTCGTCCGTACAGCGCTTCAAACGGCGCTGCCTTAATACTTGCGTGGTAGCTGTTATTATACGAAAACTCTACCAAGGGTAAGTGGGGTTCCCAACTTTTTCCGAAATCCAATACGCAGGCACGCAACATATCCTCCAGGGTCTGAATAGTCCGTTCACTTTGCCCATCCGTCTGAGGATGGTACGCTGTGCTCATATCGAGACGGGTGCCTAGTGCGCTTTGCAGCGACTTCCAAAAGTGAGAAGTGAAACGAGAATCTCGATCAGAAATGATTGAGACAGGCACTCCGTGTCTAGACACTACGTCCTTCATGTAAACACGAGTCAGTCTTTCCATTTTGTCCGTTTCTTTAATTGCTAGGAAGTGTGCCGATTTAGTCAACCAGTCAACGATCACCCAGATGGTATCGCATCCCGTCGGTGTCTTAGGTAAACCCGTAATAAAGTCCATTGAGATGTGTTCCCATTTCCACATTGGGAGCTCCGGTTGTTGCAGTAGGCCAGATGGTTTCTGGTATTCTATCTTGACTCTGGCACAAGTCAAGCATCTGCTCACGTAGGTGGCAATGTCGGCTTTCATGTTCGGCCACCAGTAAAGTGCCTTTAAATCATGATACATTTTATCTGAGCCAGGGTGGATAGAATATCGGGACTTGTGTGCTTCGTCCATCACTAGAGTTCTCAACTCTCCGTATCGTGGAACCCACATCCGGTTCTCAAAATATCGGACCCCGTCCGATCTGGTTTCAAGTTGCTTGTTCATGCCCCGCATGAGTTCCGATGGAAGATTATCATCTTTCAATGCTTCAAGTTGCGCATCGCGAATCTGATTGGGTAAGCTGGCATGAATCGTGAGTTGCAATGCCCGCACTCGTCTGGGTTTATCTGTTTCTTTTCTGCTGAGAGCGTCGGCCACTACATTGGCCTTGCCAGGGTGATACTTGATGGCACAATCATAATCTTTAAGCAGCTCGACCCAACGACGCTGTCGCATGTTCAGCTCCTTCTGATCGCAGATATGTTGGAGACTCTTGTGGTCGGTGTAAATGGTAAACTTGGTACCGTACAAGTAATGTCTCCATATCTTAAGAGCAAACACCACAGCTCCAAGTTCCAAATCATGGGTCGTGTAGTTCTTCTCGTGAACCCGTAGTTGTCGAGAGGCGTAGGGTATAACCTTCTCGAGTTGCATCAGCACACAACCGAGACCTTGTATAGATGCGTCACAGTGTACCTCAAAATTTTCCCTTCCCTCGGGGAGGGCTAGGATAGGGGCGCTACAGAGTTTGGTTTTCAACAGTTGAAAAGCGGATTCTTGCGCGTCACCCCAATTGTACTTAGTGCCTTTGTGAGTCAAAGCGGTGAGGGGTTGAGCAATTTTTGAAAATCCCTCGATGAAACGCCGGTAGTAGCAATTTTAGGCCTTGTGCGAGATAAAATCCGGGCCTCCTTCTTATGTTAATATCCGTCCCAGTAGGGTATGAGCGGGTTTGGGATTACCTTTTTCATGAATTTGAGATATAGGTATGTGATTTGTAATGTATCCGAGTACGTAGCCCCAGTTACACGATTGTAACCTGCCATAATATTTTTTAATCTATTTTATATATGTTTGAAGAAACACGGATTCACTCCCCGAGTATGGGTCCTGGATCTAATGAGTCCACAGGGTATAATACGGTAACTGCCAACACGTTATGAGTAGGACTTCCCGAAGTCCAGTGACAGGAACCTGCAAAACTGACACCGTGAGTCTCGTTACAGGAAGGACAAGAGGGGGAGTCTTCCTGTAACCACCCTCCGGCGTGAGAATCAGTAACGTTCGTAATCGAGAAAGTACTCAAGTATAAAGACTAAGTGTAGTCAGAATATAAGTGAGTGAATGAATACCTCATACCGTTTGACAAGGTATTTATAGCCGAAGGATGATGGAAGATGATTGGGGCAGCTGTCCTCTTCCAGAAGACCTTTGATAACCGCCTAGACACGTGTCCTCTTGTGATAGGTTGGTCTATACGTCTCATGTGCATGAGCGTAACAACCTGGACACGCGTCACCGGCTGATAGGATGGATCGCGCCCTGGCCATGTGCACGGTTATAAGAACCTGGCCAGGTGTCCTTTGTTCATTGGTTAGTATGTCACGTATTCCCCAAGTAAGAATCATGAGCCTTCTTCTAGAGAGTACTTGAATGGTAACAGCTGTCCCGCTGGCATTATCCTCCAGTTGTTTTATGCGGACAGATGTCTTGTCCTGCGGATGATTTTTGAGGATGCCCGAATGCTTCCGCGCGTGTTATGAGGACGTTCCTCCTCTAACGTGATATGCGGGTGATCCGTATGTCCCGCGGGTGGCTTATAAGAACATTCTCTGTGACCCGCGGGTGGTACTTAAGGGTATTTGGGTCTTTTTGGTACCCTACCTCTACAAGTCCCCCCAGTCCAGTGTTTCTTCCGTGTGAAGTCTTTGTGCGGGTGAAATTCTGGACTTGATGTATGTTGGGGATTTTTGTTGTTCGGAAGTTAGGTAGGAAATATCTTCTGTTGGTATGGATAATCATGAAAAAGGACAGGTTAACCACTCGCAGGCGCGTGAACAGATGATGGAACGTTTTTGATGGCTGTCACTGTACCCGACTGTACAACTTTTTCCCTTTTTGGAATTTCCCGCGTGACGTGGCAAGTACTGGTTGGGTGGTGTTTTTCTCTCTCTACTGTTTATATCCCATCGCATTAATTGCGGTGGGTATAAATAGGGAGATACTCATTCTTTTTGAAATTTTATTGCTCTTTTATTCCGATTACCTTGTTAATTATCTCTGAATTTTCCATATATCTTTCCCAATTCTATTTGCAATGTCGAACGTTCAGTCTGAAGTTGATGAGATAGAAGTTGCGTGGGATTATACAGAATACGAAAAACTGTTGGAAACTTATGGTGTTCCACCTGAATGGGAACCAGAGTTCCCTTTTCCAGGTTCCATAGCCAGTTTCCCACCGCCTGGGAAAATGGCTTTGTATGCCGATTATTTCGTTCATGGGAATTTTCATCTTCCTATAACAAAATTTTTGCAGAGATTTTTAACCGCCTATGGGATCCATTTATCTCAACTGCATCCGCGTGCTATGATGCGAATTCGTTATTATGAATTTGTATGTATAGCGCGAGACATGGTGCCTCATATTGATCGGTTTCCTGTTTTTTACCGTCTTACCAATCGGAACGGTTGGTATACGTGTCAAGGATTTTCCGACCGAAGCCTTGGGTTATCCACTGACTGGCGTAATAAATTTTTTTGGGTATCTTAGGATGTGGTGCCTCTTTCAATGGTTCGTCGCCCCGCGAATTCCGCCCTTCCGGAGGTTATCACAGATGCTCATGAGGGTCAGGAGTGGTATCGTGTTCTTACTATGGAACCCTCACCTATGCGTGCATTGCCGGAGGAGGCTTTAGTGTGGGCGGGCATGAGTCGTTTGTGGCCAACGGAATTCATGGAACCCATTTTTGCAGATCTGAATGAGCGTAAGTTGTCTTGTTTTGTCTCTTCTCTTTCTTGCACATTTTGATGATCCGGGTTCTATCTTTTTCAGGCCGGAGCTCTATGTTCAATGCTCATTTTGAAAACAGGGGTTGTGTCCGCAAGAGTATCCGCGAGGCGGGAGACCAACCTATTCTTGAGAAAACCAAGTCTCAATTTTTATTTCCGAAAAAAGTTCGCGTTGAACCTGTAACCTCGGATGCCACCTTTGAAACAGGTGTGTATGTTCTAAACCCTCTTCCCCTTACTGCCGTTGCTTTCGACGGAACGATTGTCATCTTATCATCAAGTGATGATGATGACGATGTTTCTCAGTTTTCTGCTTCGGAAGAAGAGGGAGATTCTAATGAGGGTGCTTCTGAATTTTCCTCTGTCTCATCTTTATTAGCAGAACTGGAGAAAAAGAGAGCTTTCATAGCTTCTCAAACAGGTCATTCGGATGTGAAGGCTGCGGATACTGAGGCGGGACCATCTAAGAAAAAACGAAAGTTCACCGTCCTAAGAAGCCGCAATACAGCCTTGCTGACCGTCTTGATATTGTTGAAGGTATTCGTCAACCTTCAAATACTGAATTTTTTTTTATGAGTATTTGGCTAAGTATAATTTTGTTTATGTAGATCCGTTGATCTTCAGTGAGGATATATCTGAGAAGCTGTCTACTCCAACTCCTCATGCTGAAAAACCATCATCTCCTTTTCCAATGGAAGATGTTGAGACTAAGTAGTCTACTCCACCAAGTGACCTTAATAGAGAGGGTTAGTTGACCCTTTTTCCCACTGAGACTATTGTGGAAGATAGGGTGTCGACCCCGCCAGCTGATATTTCAGCGGAGGGAGCTAATATCCAGTCTGAAACTGATACTCGTTTTGATTATCTTTTTCAGGCTGGAGGTGGGACTGGTGGTCAGCAGGACAGTCCTGCTGTAAATGAAGAAAATGTTAGGAATGTGGAGTCTCCTCCTTCACAACAACCTTTTTTTACCCCAGCTCGCCTCAAACCTTCGGGTTCTCGTTACTACGGAAATATGGGCCTGGGCGACAATCATGAACTATTTGTTCCTCCGTGGAATATTACCAACGGGTCCCGATTTTCTCATCCCAGGACCTGTATGGATTTTCTTGAGCATTGTACGCCTCCTGCCGAGATGTCATATCAACGTGACCTTTCCCGCCATGACCTTCATACAAATGTTGCTTATCATATGGCTAATGCCTTAGCCGGTAGCCAGGAGGTCTTAAGTGAGTGGCGTACTCTAGGCGGGAAGGTGGGTGAAGCTCGTCGAGCCGCTGAGGCTGCGAAGAAAGAAACTGAGGAATACCGTATTGCTGCTCAAACTGCCAAATGGAAACAAACTGATGCAGAAAATGCCCTCAAGAGCGAGCGAGATCGTAATGTTGATGCGGCACGCCGGTGGAAAGAAGCTCGTGAAAGGCAAAATGCCATTCTTGAGGCTGCCCGAGCCAAAACTCAAAAGGAAAAAGATGACTTGGCCCGCGCTCAAGAAGCCAATTCTACTTTGGAAAATCAAGTGGCCCTTCAAGGTGCACGGATCCATGATCTTGAGGCGGAGCTAAAGTTGCAGAAGGAGCGAGTCGAACTTAAAGACCAAAGAGCTGCTGAAATTCAGACTGCTTATGACTCTCTCCTTCAAGCTCATGAGGAAGCGACTGCGGAATCAAAGGAATTCCGAGCGCGGGCAGAACGTTTGGAACAAGACCGTCAATGGTTCCTTACTCGGGGAGTTAACGCTGTAAGTAATACTTTATCCTTTGTTGTTTTACTCACGCTTTTGTTATTGGGAACTTATGTTCTTGTCCTAACAGGTCGTCTGCCATATCAAAGGAAGTAAAGAGCTGACAGTTTTGCCAATGTGATGGCTGCTTCCTCATCACTTGGGCGCGTTATGGGTTTTCATGAAGGGATGAACTATGCTCGAAGTAACCGCACATTCAAAGATCATCCGCTCTATGGCGTAGACGTTAAACAATATCGTGTTAACCAGGTTACGGAGCATGACGCTTTAGTCTTCCCTCTACAGGATGTACTTCCGGAATTTGCTTCCGCATATGATGGCGTACAACTTTTGAAGAACTATCTTGGGGAAGAATCTGAAGATGATTCTTCGGAAGATACGTCTTTGAAGGCGCCGGAAGACCCATGCTCCTCAAACCCTTAGGATAGGTTTAACAGTACTATAAATTGTAAATTTTTTCTTTTCCTTCTTGTAATTTTTTGGGTAATTAATGAGGACAGTTTCTTTTGTCTTTTGTGGATATTCTACTTGTCTGATGGAAATATCTTTTAGAAAATACTTTTGATATTTTGCATCTCTTTTTTGAGTGTTTGAAAGTTTTAGATAACTATGTTGACGTGGCGGAGAGAGAAATTTCTTGAGGGTAACTGACAAGACGTGTATGACATCGTTGACAGTCTGTTTGCACAATTTTGAATTTCCCACCTGACGTGTCAGCTAACTGGCGGTCCACAGTTTCTCTCTCCACTGATACTTTATGGA
Organism: Bidens hawaiensis; assembly: GCF_021521415.1. Classification (NCBI taxonomy): domain Eukaryota; kingdom Viridiplantae; phylum Streptophyta; class Magnoliopsida; order Asterales; family Asteraceae; genus Bidens; species Bidens hawaiensis. The sequence continues at coordinate 220,219 of NW_027495300.1, read as the reverse complement.
TCGCATTAATTGCGATGTGTATAAATATTGCCCTTGTGGTTTCCATTTAAACTTTATCACTTTCAGATTTCTTTCAAACGCTCGAGACTTTTCAACATTCTCTGAGATTTCTTCCCCTTTCTGATATTTCTTCATTTCTTTGCTATTTAAATGGCTAAGGAAAAGAAGGGTGCCCCTACCATCAATGAAGTTGTCGTAGCCCTTAAGGAAGAAGAATTTAATGATGTTTTTCACGTATACGGATTGACGACGGAGTGGGAACCGGAACGTCCTATTAGTGGTTCTATTGCCACTAAGCCTCCTCCGAAGAAAATGGCTGTCTATGTAGACCATTTTACAACGGGAAACTTCCGGATTCCGGTTACCAAGTTTGTCTAATCAATCTTGACAACTTATGGAATTCATCTCTCACAGATCCATCCCTTCGGGATACTGAGAATTCGCCATTTCGAATTCTGTTGTCAAACTCACAATTTTGATCCTTCCGTTGGCATGTTTTCCGTATTCTATAGAATGACCTTCCGCGATGGGTGGTATAGTTTGGCATCTATCGAGAAGAGGACTATAGGCACGGAGTGGATCCGTAGCCTTCATGGCTGGAAGCCAAAGTTTTTCTGGATCCGAGAGGATGTCATTCCCTTCTCAATGACCAAACGCAAGGCGGAGACTCCCATGCCTGTGGTGCTTGTCTCCGCTCATGAAGGCCTTGCATGGTTTAAAGTACTGACTTATATCCCAAATCCCATGCGTCCCATTCACGAGGGAGCAATGGTGAGTGCGAAGATGAGCCGATTGTGGCCCTTTCCTGAGTTGGAACCATACTATGAGAAGACTGACAAAAGTAAGTTTGTTCTTGACTTCTGTCTCTTTCTTAATATGAACCGTTTCTGACTTTATTTATTTGTGTAGGTGAAGGTTCCGCCTTCAGCACGTTGTTGGACAAAGAAGGAGGAATGATGGTACGTCGTCCGATTGATCCTAAAGATGGACCCTTTTTGGATCGCACCCGCACCAATTTTTTGTTCCCTACTGCCGTCCGTCCGGAACCAGTGGTCTCCGAACCAATGTATGCCAAAGGTGAGAAGTATGTTGAAGAAGCCATACTCAAAGGTGAGGGTATACTACAACACCAGCCTGTAACTGCCATTACTTCTAGCGGAGTGATCGTACTCTTTTCGTCTAGCGAGGAGTCATCACTTTGTGGAGAAGCTAGTTCAACTGATGCTAATAAAGCTATGGATTCAACTGCAGGTCTCACCCGTCAATGAGCCATGCTAATCAAGCGGCGGGTCAAGATGACGTTGAAACTGCTGCGGATGGGAAGGTTCGGAAGGTGATGATGTTGTCGCTGAAGGCAAACATTCGGTTGTTGACGCGGGCGCCTCCAAGGTGGCGGGTAAGCGCAAGGTTAATCCGGTAAAGATTGTTTTGAAAAAGAAATAGTCCAAGAAAACCAATCCTTCCGCCTTGGAGGCCCGGTTGGAACAACTCGATGTGGAAGACCCGTCGTTAGGTATGTAAAGTTTATCTTACCTTTTTTATCTGTTTTGAATTGGAATATTCCTAACCCACTGTTAATGTATTTTCAGTGAATCTGGATAGCCTTTCTGAAGGTATATCTGGTTTAAGGGATTCACCTCCTCGTCCGCCACCGCCGCCTCCCAATACTGCTACGGATCCGGTTGTTGTGGCGGATGATTCCCCTCTGAAAAATAAGGAGGCCGACACAACTGATCATGCTAAGAAGTCGCCTTCTTATTATGTTCATCATTTCAAGGATTAAGGGGGTGCTCCTCAAACTTCCCCTGATTTTCAGGAGGAAGATCCCACTCCACATCAACCAGATTGGTCTTTACGTCGGGATTCTACATTCCGTGACGTGGACCTTTTTTCAGAATTTCTGCGGGAATGTCTTCCACATGGTGAGAGGGAAAGGCGTCGCCGGAGTATTCGCCAAGAGTTGCTGAACTCCCATTCTTACTACTTGACGAATACCATTTCTACTAATCATGAAATAACCAGAGACTGGTTGGCGATGAACGATCAATGGGATGAACTGACAGCCGCTGCCTCTAATGCCAAAGATGAAGCTCTTAAAGCTATAAACGAAGCTAGGGAAACTAGCCAAGTCCTAGATGCGGAAAAGGCTGCTCGGTCCGCTGCTGAAGAAGCCAAGGCTGTTCTCCAGAAGCAATTGGATGAACAATCTAAATTGATGGAGTCCCTTCGAGCTGAATCGGTGGCCAAGGACAAGCGTCTACTTGACCTTAATGTTAAGAACCGTGCGCAGGCCTTGGAATGCGCCGGTCATAAGATGGAACTTGTCCAGGCCAAAGCGGATCAATGGTGGCTATTAGCTGAAGCTGTCCCCAAGGTATGCACCTTATTTTTGTTAAAAATAATCCAAGTGTTTAAGATTATTTATACATAACTGCTTAACAGGTCATTGCCAACGTTCGGGCAAGTGATGAGCTTGGGAACTGTGTGGTTATCCTACTTAAAGCTTCAAAGCAAGCTGGTCGCCAATTAGGTTTGAGGAAGGCTATAAGTTAGTTCGGTCCATATCCGGTGTGGGCGTTAGAGCATTGAGAGGACCTTTCCCTAGTACGAGAGGACCGGGAAGGACGCACCTCTGGTGTACCAGTTATCGTGCCCACGGTAAACGCTGGGTAGCCAAGTGCGGAGCGGATAACTGCTGAAAGCATCTAAGTAGTAAGCCCACCCCAAGATGAGTGCTCTCCTATTCCGACTTCCCCAGAGCCTCCGGTATCACAGCCGAGACAGCGAAGGGTTCTCTGCCCCTGCGGGGATGGAGCGACAGAAGTTTTGAAGAAATCGATCACTGATCCAATCCTTATAATTAGAAGAACACGCCTGAAAAGGGCCTCGAACATGAATTATGAGTTCAATACATCCTCTTTAGCAGAAAGACGGATATTCCTTGCTCATTATCAGACAATCACTTATTCACAAACTTCGTGTGGGGCTAATAGTTTTCATTTACCATCTCATGGAAAAATAATGACTCTGGTTATCAAATGATTGAACAACCGGGAGCAATTTACTTACGAGACTTAGTTGACATTCATAAAAAGTATCTAATGAAATATGAGTTCAATACCTCCTCTTTAGCAGAAAGACGGATATTCCTTGCTCAGCTAATAGCCCGTCGTGCGAGCCCCCCACCGGGGGCCCACTATGCCAAAATCGAGAGAAACCCCATCCCTCTCTTTCCTTTTTCATCCCCATGCCGCCGGTGTGGTGACATGGGGACGAAAAAAGGGGGATCCTATCAACTTGTTCCGACCTGAGATAATAAGCTCATGAGCCTGGTCTTACTTCACTGTCGAGAAACGAAAAAAGACTTCCATCTCCAAATTTAACTCAGACGTAGCTCCCTTCTTTTTGGGTGTGAAGCAGTGTCAAACCATCAACCTCTAAGCTTCCTGAGGATTATGTTTTGGCTGGCCAAGATACTGCTGCTATCCTTAAACAGAAGACCAAGGATTTTGATACCTTGAAATTTTCTTTGGCCGAGCAGATATCTGAGCTTGCGGATAAAGAAGATAGCATCCAGCAACTGAAGTTTCTTCTTGACTCTGATGAAGAAGAAGATGCTGAGGATGATGGTGCGAAGCATAACGATGCCACGCCATAGATACATTTTTTTTCTTTGTATGTAAAACTCTTTTGAGTTTTTGTAATCCCATTTTGTTATAAATGAAGAAGTCTTGTTTTTTGTATCCGGCACACTTTGTTTATTTTTTATAATATGAGTGTTTTTATAGGATCTTCTTTGTGTACGAAGAAAGGATTACATAATAATACAAGTCTCAAATGACTGAAATGAAAATTTTCATAACTGAGGCATAAGCAAAATTACAAGAAACGAAATTACAAAGGTTCTTAACATCTAGTTAGGCGCGCTGGCCAAAGAACAAACCTACTAAATGTAACATTTCCTCAGTTGGGCCCCGTTCCAAGTTCTAGGGATTTCCGTCCCATCCAACCTTTCTAGTTTATAAGCACCTTTAGATAAAACTTTCTGGATTCTATAAGGTCCTTCCCAGGTAGGGGCCAACTTGCCCGGAGGCTTCATTATTGCGGAAGACAAAGTCCCCCGCATCGAATTCATATCTTTAAACCCGCGAGTCATAACATTTTTGCAACTGTCGTTTATAATTATGCTCGCGGATCGATGCCATTTATCTCCTTTCCTTGAGGAGGTCAAGGTTCATCCGGAGTTCATGATCATTATCCTCAATCATAAGAACTCTGGCGGATGGGAGCCATATGTTAAACTGAAGGGGGTTTCGGAATTACTGGAATTCCTTTGAGTGCGGAAGGCCCATAGTACATGGGGCAATTCGTCCACCCATCCCGTTCGTTTCGTTCCCAATCTCATTTTGATTCCTTCTTTAATCGTCCGATTGGTTCTCTTGACTTGACCATTCGCTTGCGAGTGGGCTACAAAAGTGAAGACTTGAGAAATGTGTAACTCTTTTAACCATTCTTGCAACCCACTGTCCGCGAATTGTGTCCCGTTGTCACTAACGAGCTCTAGAGGGAGGCCAAAACGGTATATGATGAATTCCCACAAGAATATTTTAACGCTTGCTGCTGTTATAGAAGCAACTGGTTTGGCATCCACCCATTTTGTAAAGTAGTCGATGGCTACTATCAGAAATTTGACACGACCGGGGGCTTCAGGAAAAGGTCCCATTATGTCAACTGCCCATTTCTGGAACGGCCAAGCTGAAGTGACTGGGACTAACTCGTTCTTTGGTCGAAGCGTGTTAGGAGCATGGCGTTGACATGAATCGCACTTCATGATTTCACGTACAGCATCCATATGCATCCCCGGCCAGTAATATCTAGCGTTCATTACCTTTGCTACGACCATCCGCGGACCCGCGTGAACACCCCAAATGCCTTCATGAACCTCTCTGATTAAGTAATTCGCGTCCTCGGCATCCACACATCGGAGTAGTGGGCCGAGGAAGGAACGTCGGTATAAAACACCGTCAAGTATCTGGTAGTTCAAGGCTTTGTGCTTTATCTTCCGGGCCGCTGCTTTTCTTTCCTGAAGTGCTACAGATGACAAGTATGTTATAATGGGTGTCATCCAGGATTCTACTCCCGTTTGGATTACTAATACCTGATGTTGCGGAACAGACGGGCGATCTAATACTTCGATGCGGATATCCTTGGCAAAATGTTCGAAGTTCGTTGAAGCCAATTTACTGAGAGCATCCGCTGATTTGTTTTCACTTCTCTTTATATGAATGACTTTGCAAGAAGAGAACTGGAGCATCAAATCCTTTGCCTGTGACACATATGAAGCCATGATATCATTTTTTGCTTCGTATGTGCCATTGATCTGTCCCGCAATCAACATGGAATCTACCCGAGCTTCCAAATGTTTAACCCCAAGCTCTTTGGCTATCCGTAAGTCTGCCAAGAAAGCTTCATATTCTGCCTCGTTATTGGTACTTTTGAAATCCAACTTTATGGCATATGTAAACTCATGGCCTTCGGGATTGACTAGCCTGAGGCCTGCGCCACATCCCTCACTGCTTGAAGCTCCGTCCGTGAATAAAGACCAAATTTGTCCTGATTCCGAAGGTACTTGGGGTTGTTGCTCGATTAAACATTCTTTTTCTTTGTTATGCGGGACTTCTGTGATGAAGTCCGCCAATACTTGCCCTTTGATTGCTGGCCTAGGTCTATATTCTATTGCGTGTTCACCTAGCTCGATGGCCCATTTGGCCAAGCGTCAAGACAATTCTGGTTTACTGAGGACATTTTTGAGCTTGTATCCGGTTAAAACGTTGATGGGGTTCCCTTGAAAGTATATGCGGAGGCGACGGGCGGCATAGACTAGTGCCAAAACAAGTTTTTCAAGAATGGAGTATCTTGTTTCCGGATCCGATAATGTTCTGCTGACATAGTAGATCGGCGTTTGAACGTTCTTTCGGTCTGTCAAAAGGACGGCCCCGATGGCAATGTCTGAAGCCGATAGATACAACGTTAAAGGTTCTCCCGCGTGAGGTGTTGTTAACGTGGGAAGCTCCATTAAACATTTTTTGACCTCCAGGAAAGCCTGTTCCGCCTCCGTGGTCCATTTGAATTATGCTTTCTTAATGCAGTTTCTTAATGTCGAGATAAACGGATGTGATTTCGCTGCATGGTTTGCCAAGAATCGATTCAAAGCAACCAATCGACCATTGAGTGTCTGAACTTCCTTGAGAGTAGAAGGAGAAGGCATGCTGGCTATGGCTTAAACTTTATCTGGATTAGCTTTGAAGCCCGCATCCATAATAATCACTCCGAGAAACTTTCCTTCTTCCATTCCGAATGAGCATTTGGCTGGATTCAGCTTCATGTTAATACTTTTTAAAGTTTCGAATGTCTCTTCAATGTCTCTTAACATCTGGTCTTACTCTACACTTTTGATCACGAGGTCATCCATATATACTTCTAGATTTCGCCCAATTTGATCTTTAAATGCTATGTCCATTAGTCGTTGATATGTAGCTCCCGCATTCTTTAATCCGAAAGGCATCATTTTATAGCAAAAGGTGCCTTGATTGGTTCGAAATGTCGTTTTGTCTTCATCACCCGCAGCCATACGGATCTGATGGTAGCCTTTGTAAGCGTCCAGGAAGCACTTGAATTTGAATGGTGCCACAGCATCAACTTTGAGGTCAATTTCAGGCAGAGGATAACAATCCTTGGGACATGCTTTGTTTAGATCTTTGAAATCAATGCACATCCGTCACGTTCCGTTGCTCTTGGGAACTATGACTGGGTTAGCAATCCATTTCTGGTAGCGGATTGGACGGATGATCCCGGCTTGTAAGAGGTCCTGGACTTGCTCGTTCATTGCCTTTGTTTGTTCCGGACCCATCTTTCGTTGTTTCTGAACAATTGGTGTAAACAACGAGTTTACCCTTAATTTGTGTTCCGTGATAGTTCGCGGGACGCCAGTCATGTCCGCGGGCTGCCATGCGAACACATCAACATTTTTTGACAATAACTGTTTCAGGAAAGTCCGCACTATCTCGGAGATAGCAGGTCCAATTGTTACAGTTTGATCGGGGAAATCTTTGTTCAAGACCCACTTTTCTGGTTCAGTTCTCAAAGTTTGTTTTGGGATCTTGCTGGATTTTGAGCTCTCGGTTGCAAAGCAATGTCGATTGACGTGAATTATTGCTATACCAGTGCAGGTCGGAACTCCTACTGCACCGTGTGCTGTGGACGGATGAGCATTGAAGTCATCAATTGCTTCTCGTCCGAGAATAATGTCATGTTTCGATATTGTTGGCAAAACCAGAAATTCGACCTCCTCGGTCCTCGAATGAATTCCGTCGCTCAAGGTAACTGGGAATGAAATTACCCCTCTCGGATGCATTATTTCCCCTCCAAATCCCGACACTGGAGCGTGGATGGGTTTCAATCTTTTTTTATCTTCTTCGTCAAGCTGTTCAAAGCATTGTTCATACATGATGTCCGATGTGCTGCGGGTGTCGAAGAAGACGTAATGAGAACGTTAATGCCCGAAAAGAGCAGTGATGATCAGGGGATTCTTATTGTTCGGGCCCCCTTTAATTCGAGGGCAGATCACTGGCTCATTCTTCCACTCTTCATCATCAGATTCTTTCCTCTTATTCCCTGTATGGGACTCGCCTTGTGTAACATCCTAAAATTTATAATGTTGAATAAAGAAAGTTACGTTTAGTGATTTCACGTTATTAATTAATTATTATCGAGTAAAGAACGGATCATGGACTTAGATTAATTGAGATGGGTTAAACGAGAATGGGCCTTAGGTCCATGGGCTTTAAGGGATATAAATATCCCCTAAACCAACCTAAAACCCTAAACCCTCATTTCATTTCCATCATAGTCTCTACACACTCCAAACACACACACACCATAAACGAGCAAGATCCGAGAGAGAGTAAACGTTAGTTGGTATTAGATCTTATTACACGAGATCTAGAGTGCATAAACAAGCTAACCAAGATCGAACGAGCGCTAAAGGTATGTTCTTGACCTTTAAAGTTTACGTAGTATTGAACGTTTTTACTTAAAGGTCCAAGCTTTATAGTATATACAGGATATATATACGACCGAAAACGGTTAGGGAACGTAGTGGGTGATGTCGAACCATAACAAGGGTATTAAAATCGCCAAAATGCTTGATAAAAACCAAACCCGTAGCTGAACTGGGCAACTTCGCCTGCAAAGCCATAACTTCGCCTGCAAAGCTTAACTTCGCATGCAAGCTTAACTTCGCTTGCAAGCAATTTCGCCTAACTAATTAACTTCGCCTGAGTTAAGTTCGCTTATGGTTTAACTTCGCCTAAAGCTAAGTTCGCCTAAGGTTTAACTTCGCCAAAAGCTAAGTTCGCCTAAGGTTTAACTTCGCCTAAAGCTAAGTTCGCCTAAGGTTTAACTTCGCCTAAAGTCAAGTTCGATTAGAAAATAAATTAAAAACCTAAGTTCGCCTGATGACAACTTCGCCTAAAGCTAAGTTCGCCTAAGGTTAACTTCGCCTAAAGCTAAGTTCGCCTAAGGTTAACTTCGCTTAAAGCTAAGTTCGCCTGATGACAACTTCGCCTAAAGCTAAGTTCGCCTAAGGTTAACTTCGCCTAAAGCTAAGTTCGCCTGATGACAACTTCGCCTAAAGCTAAGTTCGCCTAAGGTTAACTTCGCCTAAAGCTAAGTTCGCCTGATGACAACTTCGCCTAAAGCTAAGTTCGCCTAAGGTTTAACTTCGCCTAAAGCTAAGTTCGCCTAAGGTTTAACTTCGCCTAAAGTCAAGCTCGACCCCAGCCAGGGGCTCTGCCCCTTGGACCCTGCTAGGGGCTGCCGCCCCTAGACCCCGCTGCCAGGGGCGCTGCCCCCGGACCCCCGTTCGTTGTGGGTTATATAAAGATAGAAATACAACATGAGTAGTAGTAGTTAATTGATACATGTAAATATTATACAGTTAGCCGTGCACAGCTCAAGAAGGGAATAACGATTAACGGAGAGCGTAACAGGATTCAAGTGAGTTTCTAGCCCCATTTATGTGTTATGTTTTCGGGGCTGTGTGCATACTCAACATGTTTGTTAATACGCTTATCCTAAGAGATAAGTGTATGCCTTATGTGAATAATGTGAAATGTATGAATGATTGCCTGATGATATTGCACGTACTGTCAGGTTGTAACGCTATGTATAAGGTAAGTATGATATGTATGCTATTGTGTATGAATGTGATAAAGTTAATAAAAGAAGGAAAGGATGGTTGTATGGTTGTATGGTTACGAAGAGGGTACCGGGCCCTAATAATACTCGAGGTATGATGTATGGTTGTATGGTAACGAAGAGGGAATCGAACCCTACTAATATTCGAGAACTAGGGAACCGAACCCTACTAATATTCGAGGAAAGAGGGTACCGAGCCCTAATAATACTCGAGGAAAGAGGGAACCGAGCCCTAATAATACTCGAGGAAGGAGGGTACCGAGCCCTAATAATACTCGAGGAAGGAGGGTACCAAGCCCTAATAATACTCGAGGAAGGAGGGTACCGAGCCCTAATAATACTCGAGGAATGTAGGGCGTAATGCTCTTTATAACGTAAGATATGAAAGCAAGTTAATACAAAAGAAAGTATGAAAGTATGAAAGTATGAATGAAAGAATATAAGTTTGTGTGTATTGTATAATGTATGATTAACTAGAACTCACTCAGCGTAGCTGACTTTTAGTATGCACGCAGGTGAGTAGGATGAGGCAGCTCGCTTGAGGAAACACGTGGCACTGAATAAGAGGCTGGCATCGGAAGACTCAAGACGTTTAAGTTTAATGTTTTGTTTATTTTGAAAGACAAGATGACGTTTTAAGACAAGATGTGTTTTGTCATGAAATGTTTTATGAAAGCTTTTATATTCCGCGAATGTTTTAATTAACTCTGATATTTAGAACTGCGTTTATGAGTAAATCCAACACGAAAGTAGGGCTACCGGCAACGGGGCCTTACACCTTGTATCATATGAACGTTCAAATCTTTAATTTGCTTCTTACTCGGGCCTTGGATGTCCCGAACGGGCGCTTTACCATTATCAGGTTTCCCATTTTTTACCAGGTGCCCCAGTTTTCTAGATTTAACAGCCGCCTCAATTTCATTTCTCAATTATCTACATTCATTCGTATTATGACCGATGTCATCGTGATACGAACAATGCTTCTTAGCATCTAAGAATGACCTTCTTGTCAGTGGTTGTGGCTTTCTGAAACTTATATTTTCTGTAGTGAGAATTTCAGCGGGAGTCTTTGAAAGAGGAGTCCAATTGTTGGGACCTCGTTTTGCGGGTCCCGCTTTGTTCTTGTTGCCTATGAGGGATCTTGCATCAAATGGTTTTGACACTTCCGCACTTGGCTGAAGCCTTGACCAGATAGGGCCTTTCGCCTGTCTATTAGGTCTCTAATTCTGAAATTCGACTTTAAATTTTTGCTTTGGGTTACCATTCCTCAATGTTTTCTCAGTGTTAGCATACACCTTTGCCGCAGTCATAAGATCGTCCCACTCTTTTGGCATTCCATCTCTGCCAGTGAGGGTGCGGACTAGATCATCGCACTTGACGTTTTTGCGGAAAACACCACGGAGCATGTCCTTACTTATCCCACCAATGTTCAGGCTTTCATCGTTGAACCTGGTGATAAAATCTTCTATGGATTCGTTGTCGCGGCGGACGACATCCAAAATTTCTGACTGGTCTCGCGTATGTTTTTTTGCTGGCTGAACTGTTGAGAAAACTTTTTTACAAGGTCATCCCAGCTGGAAACTTGACCATCAGGTAATTTTTCAAACCATTCTCTCGCTGCTCCTGTTAATGTCAATGCGAACATATGACACCAATAAGGGAGCGCCCAACCACTAACACTCTCTACCGCCACAAAGTTCTGGAGATGATCACTTGGATCTGGCATACCATTGTATTTGCCTACTGATGTAGGTATTTTGGCATTAAAAGTGAAGGGTGCAGTAGCAATACTTGCTATGAATTTCGATTTTTCGGCAAAGGTTGCCAGACGATATGGTTTGGTGAAGTCCTGTTCAGCATTGCTGTGATATTCAGTGTGGCGGACTATGTCCTGTATACGACTATTTCTTGCCCGTGAACTCATCCTACTATCACCGGTATACATACTGTATTCTCCCGGTTGGTAAGTTGAGTCGTAACTATCAAATTCTTTCAAGTAAGATGGCATCCGCATATTTATGCGAAAACGAGGGCGTAACCTCGGTAATTCACCAACTCTGGTTCCGTTGATTGGCTGTAACGGAGCTGACTTCCTCTTACTGTTGGTGGAGGAGAAGGAGATCTCCAGGGAGATTCCTCATAATTCAAAGTGTGGGCATGAAATCGCTCATCACGTTTTCTGCGCTCATATTCAGCCACCAAACTTTGTTGTTGCACATGAAACCACTCCTCGGGAATTAGCTTTTCTCTTGATTGATGGGATCTTGCCATGTCAGATTTGCCAGAAATCATTTTCCAGATCAAATTCTGACTGGTTTCGGCGAGTCTCATCCGTAATCCGTCTGAGATTACCCAAATTTGAACCTTCCGGTGCCGAGCCACACCCCATATCTGTGGGAGTGGGACCGGTTGGTGTTGTAGCATTCTCTAGGGTAAAACCCCCAGGTGTTACATTGGTGATTATTGACCCCGGAGTTGTGACACGCTCAAGAGTACGGCCACTTGGAGTCGTAATACGTGCAAAAACACTAACACCCGGAGGTGCTTCTATATTAGTTACACGTGAATCAGGTGCAGGGGTTCCCGTCGGCCCTTCAGGAAGTTTACTCATATCAAACGAACCAAAAAACCAACGAAAACTATTGTTGTTCTAACACAAAAAACGGATGGCGCCAATGAAGAAACACGGATCCACTCCCCGAGTATGGGTCCTGGATCTAATGAGTCCACAGGGTATAATACGGTAACTGCCAACACGTTATGAGTAGGACTTCCCGAAGTCCAGTGACCGGAACCTGCAAAACAGACACCGTGAGTCTCGTTACAGGAAGGACAAGAGGGGGGGTCTTCCTGTAACCACCATCTGACGTGAGAATCAGTAACGTTCGTAATCGAGAAAGTACTCAAGTATAAAGACTAAGTGTAGTCAGAATATAGGTGAGTGAATGAATACCTCATACCGTTTGACAAGGTATTTATAGCCGAAGGATGATGGAAGATGATTGGGGCAGCTGTCCTCTTCCAGAAGACCTTTGATAACCGCCTAGACACATGTCCTCTTGTGATAGGTTGAGCTATACGTCTCATGTGCATGAGCATAACAACCTGGACACGCGTCACCAGCTGATAGGATGGATCACGCCCTGGCCATGTGCACGGTTATAACAACCTAGCCAGATGTCCTTTGTTCATTGGTTAGTATGTTACGTATTCCCCAAGTAAGAATTATGAGCCTTCTTCTAGAGAGTACTTGAATGGTGACAGTTGTCCCGCTGGCATTATCCTCCAGTTGTTTTATGCGGACAGATGTCTTGTCCTGCGGATGATTTTTGAGGATGCCCGGATGCTTCCGCGCGTGTTATGAGGACGTTCCTCCTCTAACGTGATATGCGGGTGATCCGTATGTCCCGCGGGTGGCTTATAGAACATTCTATGTGACCCGCGGGTGTTACTTAAGGGTATTTGGGTCTTTTTGGTACCCTACCTCTACAATGTTAATATACATAAATTATAATATACATTATTATATTCATTATATACTATAAAGACTATAAATATTAAGATTTATTCAATTATATTTTGATTTAATATTTTAAATTTTGGTTACAACTTGTATCCATTGACGAAGCTTACTTAGGGCCGGGGGCACCCGTGTTTTTTAGCGTAGTAGTGTACATTTATCAGTTTTTGCCCAATTTTTTTATATGCAGTGTAATTTTAGTTGTTTTCTATATAAAAATTTAGCTCGGTCCCATCGTTTGTGGAATTCTGCATCAATTTGAATACCCTCGGTGCCTTAGTATAAACTTCACCACTTATTGTATCTATCAAATAAATATAATTTTAAATAAGATATCAAAGAAACAAGATGACAAATTTAACTTTATCACTCACTTTAAAGTTTATTTTCAAACACTTTATTAATATTAAAAACCACTTCAAGGGAGCAAGAAAACATTGCCCCGACACATGCATCGATCCAGTCTCACATAACACCACCACACGTCAAAACTATCTAAGTGGTGGTAGCTTTGACCCATGCAGGACGGGACAGAATGTCAGCAGCCCACGCGCTGACATGCGGCCGCGCGTCGAACACCTTCTTAGTCTGCGTACCCATCAAATACTTGATGTTCGGGAGGTGGTGAAGATCCGTCAACGTGAAGCTTTCACCACCCAAATACTTACTTTCGGACAACCGCGACTCGTACACGTCAAGCACTTGCTCCAGTTTCTTCTCGTTCTCTTCCACCACCGCTTCGTCGGTTGTCATCCCGAACATCGGCTTGTATGCTAGCTCCCATGCCAGTTTTGACGAAGCCGGCTCGAATTTCTGAGACTCCACTTCGATCCACACAGCCAGAATTGCCATCTGTTTAGGATCCTTGATGATCAGATCGGTTCCTTTATCCGTGTATGTGTGAGCTAGATATTGCGTAATCGCCCTTGATTCTGAAGCAAAACAATCAATCAATCATCTAACGATCCGAATTTAGACATTCGGATGAAAAATACGAAATTCTTAACCACAATTATGAATTATATCTGAAATTTCAGATGTTTGAACTTCTAATATGTATTGTACGTTGTAGCTAGGGTGTGATGAAACCGAAAAACAAATCCGAAACCTTACAAATCAAAAAAACCGAACCAAAACAAAAATCGAACAGATATCATAGATTTTCATTTTTTTTAAGTACTTTAGAAAAATTTAATATAAACATGTAACTTAAATTAACTCAATTATTTCAATTCAAATTTAATAATCAACTGGTTATATTTTAATAAATGATTTACCCCAAATTCGTTATTTGGATCACATTTTTTTAAGCTCAAATGACAAAACTGGAAAAAACAAACCAATCATAACCAAAGAGCAAAATAACCGAAAAACCAAAACCCAGTGATCAAAACCTCAATAACCAAAGTTTTGGTATTTTGGTTCAATTATAAATCGACTCAAACCAATCCTTACACACCCCTAATAATCAGTTTCGGATACTTATTTCAAATTTTTAATTATTTGTAAATTATATTCAATAGTTGTACAAAGTTTGTTTTGGTTTTTTCTTATGTACGTATTGGGTTCAGTATTCATATCCGTATCCGAAATTTTATACATATTGGATGTTGGAATCAACTATCCAAAATTTTCAGATACCCGAATCGATCAATTGTTTAAAATGAACAAAAAACTGAAATGAATTTGAAACGAATTGAATTTCTGGGGTATCCGTACCGAACAGCTTGAGATCTCCGTCTTCAAACGCCGGAACCTGACCGAACGGCTGCCAAGTTGCAAAAACATTATTATACAAAATAATACAAGTAATATATGATAATTTCATTTTGCATACGTTACGTGATAGGAATTCAGGACTCTTGTGTTCTTGTTTACTCATGTCCACATTAACGAACTCGTACTCAAGGCCCTTCTCGGCGAGGCAAGCCTTCACTCGGAGAGTGGCGGTTGAACCGACGGCTCCGAAGAGTTTGATGGCCATTTAGATGATTGTATTGTCGGAAGGAGGGGAGAGGTTGATGAGTCAAGAAAGAATGTTGTGAGGAAATGTGGAGTGGCCTAGAGGGTTTATATAGAGGTTAAATATGGGTGTGGTTGGTAGAAACCCAAGTGAATTTTGTGCCGGGAAGGTTCTAGAGTTGTCAATATATTTTAATAAAGGCTTTCAATGGAAAATTAAATTCAGCAGCTAATTTATCATTATTGAATATCAGTATAATCAACCCACTATTTAATTAAATGAAGAACAATTAATATAAGAAAAATGAGGGATGAAAAACATGAAAAACAATAAATAAATTGGATGTGGTTTAATAATAGAGTATCCCCTTTACTAGTGAGAGGTAGGATTTAAATCTTACTATCACCAATTTATATATTGGAGATATGAGGGATGACACTGGCTTGCCAGGGTTCGAGTCCTGATCTCACCCGGTTTTATCGGCTCCTCGCTGTCGTGCTGTTTGACGGGCGTGGGGGCCGGGTTTTATCCGGGAATCCCTCAATAGGTGGACCGCTAGGGGCTTCGTCTGTCTGAACTCGTGGTCGGCTCGGGCTACCTTTATCCAATGGGGATCGCGTACGGATTACCCGGCGTTACTTAGTTGGTCGTTCCAAAAAAAACATTAATTCGAACAAAAATTTGTAAAATATAATAAAAAATAAAAAAAGAACTCCTCTTATATATTATACTATATATTTGTAGTTTCTAACCAAAATTTAAGAGAAATATAAAACAAAATTCTTGATTACGATATTACATATATGTAACATATATGTAATATGTCAAATATTAGAATCATTTTATTTTTTTGTAAAGGTGATCTTATAATAAAATAGTTAAGAATTTTTTCTAATAAAATTTGAGTCGAGTTTTCTCAAGTTTTTCATCGAGTTTATGCGAGAAGTACTTTTTAGTATGAAAAATGAAAGAAATGTAATAAGAGATTTTGGCAATTAAATTATTAACTAATGGTTGAAAAGTAGTGACATTTATTGCAATTAATTAAATTATGAGAGTCATTTAAATGCTTGTGAGTTACAATTTGTTAATCATCTTTTTTTTAAAGACAAGTATGATTTATGAGTTACAATTTTACCTACATCTTTGTTTGTTAATGTGTTTTTTTTAGTGTGAGATTTCTTTTAATTAATAAAAAAAGGATTTTAATTTATGATAGTTAAGCTAAAATTTGACATCTTCATCATTAATTGTTCTTTTGAAAAAAAAAAAAGCTTTTTTTCTTTACAAATGAAAGATTTTTTTTCTTCATAATCATTTGCCATTTGCAATAAAAAAAAGTTACGTGTAGGAAGAGTTTGAAGATGTGTAGCATGATATTAAATATATGTTCGACTAATTGAAAATGTGAGGGGAAAAATAAGATGCGTATGAGAAAAATTAAAGATGTGTTAGGAAAATTTTGAACAAGCATAGGAAGAAACTAAATATATGTGGGAAGAAATTAAAGATGGATGAGAAGAATTTAAATAGGTGTTAGAAGAAATTATAGTTGTATATAGTGAAATCAAGAAAGACGCTAAAAAAATTATAAACATAAATATATTGCTTTCTTATTCTTATTCTTCTTCCTTTTTAGAATGAATTTATTGTTTTTTATCTTTTAGTTATTGCAGTTTTATTAATTGTATTAATTGAAGAGATACTATAGTTTATGTTACAAAAATACGCTTCTTATATATTTTTAAGTATTTAATATTAAGAAAAATTTAAATTATTGGTATATATTGATTTTTTGCACTTCTCGTATGAAATGATTCATCTGAGAAGTGCGAAAAATTATTTGTTATCATTGACTATGTGTAATTAAATAATCAATGGTTTATATTCAACATTGAAAATTTGTAATCATTATTAATATAACACAATGTTTTTTAATACCAAAGGGTATTTGTGAATGTTTATATATAGCTTAATTAATTGAGTAACTATTAATATGCATGAAGCATTAATGTATCTCTATTTTTATATTATTAGACCATCTCCAATAAGGCAATTGACGTGACAATGTTTTTTCATGTTTTTAAGATTTCTTATTAGATGGATTTTGGGTGTTTTTAAACAATGATGTTTTCATGATGTGTCGTGTAATTATGCATGTTTTTTTGGGTGTTTTTCAGAGTTCATATTGTTAGTGTACAGAAATTTGACACTGTGGATACGTTATCCTGGCATATGTTCTTGGATCAGTTATCCTTAGTCAGATCTTGTCAGGATCGATGATTCTCAGTAATTGGTACTCTTAACGATTGTTTCTTGTGTGTAGGTTGATATTTAATAAGTGTAATGGCTACAAGACCTATTCCACCGGATATCTCGCTAATGGACTTGTCAAACACGTAGTCAAAAGTCATGGATAAAGATAATGTGAACATGGCGGATTTATAGGACTAGTTTGTTAGGTTTTATTCTTGTTAGATATTGAGTTCTATGATCAAATTAGGCCACATTCACATACACAGCCACACTTATTGACGGCTCACATTCATAAACACCCTCTCAAGAACTCTATAAGCAGTTCATATACACACTTAGATTATTTGTAATCTTTGATCATAAACTTCACCCATTGTAACCCTTTTTATATTAATAAAGTGATGATAGACGATTTGTCATCACCCGGGTTTTTTTTTCCTTTGATCTAAACAAGATCAAGTGTTTTTTCTCGCAACAAATCATGGTGTTCATCTCTATTTCATTCATATATTCACTATTGTAATCATAGCACTAATCCTCGTTAAACGAATTTGAATACATTATCCTTGGTTGATTTTAGTCCAAAACATATATTATGAATGCTCTTAGTCTTACATACTGTTAAGTTTATTAAAGCATATATTATACTTTATGACTTCTATAATATTATGTGAAATCTAAGATTTTATTTATTTGTATAGACCATTACGTGATCCATACGATGTATTATGACTTTTCCTAAATAGATAATATTTTGTGATATCTAAAATTACTATTTGTATTATGTGTCAAAACAATATATATTGAGGTAGGTCTATACTTTATTTTTTTTGTTTGTATTATATAAGCAAACTGAAGCTTGCAATACATTAAATAAGTCTACACTATATTAGTTATGACTACATTGTGTTTAAAAGGGTTCCTATTGTCACGAAGAAATCCTCTCATGCTTTGTGTGGTGCCCGAAGGCCTGCAAACCATCCGCGTATGAACAGGTTTTATTGGTTTCGTCATGCATTGGACTTATCAGACGAGCACCAATAGTTCGCAACCCGTGTTGTGTCGCGAGTGCAAGCAAGGCTTGAACACTTTCATTTCCCGTTGAGGTCGTACTTGATGAAGTCCGGTACTAGCTAGCAAACCCAAGGGTTAAGCACAATCAAGCAATTCCATTTTTAAATATTTGGTTCGTGACACTCTCCCACCTATACTTGTGTACGTCCTCGTGCATGCACTTTGTCGTCCCATACCAGCGTAGCGTGCAAGACTTGGACGATGTGGTCTTCCCCTATGCCATGCATATCTGAAGGGCAAGCTTGTAAATCATACTTTCTCACAAGGCGAAGCTACGTGTTTTCAGAATGATTCACTCAAATAAATGGGAACCTCGGTGGCTTAGTAACAATGAGTGTTAACCGTGTCGGTAAAATATGCTATCACATTATGTTTTGGTGTTGTCGACGTTCGCCTAAATAGCTGACTTCATGCCGGTTATGGCTCTGCTACATTGTAGTGTTTTAACACAACATAATGGCCTTTTCAATGACACATGACTAGGGCGGCACACACTTGTAACATCACGAAATTTTCGAGCCAAAAATGTCAAACTTTCAAAGTTAAGGGACCAATTCAGCCAAATTTTCAAAACCCAGGGTCTAAAATGAAAATTTTGATTCTCTGGCCCATCCCGATACGCGACGGCCTTAGAATCAAGTTCATCGCGTATCGCGATGACCTGTCTGACACAATGTGACACGTGGCAGACGGTGGCACAGTGTGTCGCCACGTGGCAACACGTCCGCTACGTGTAAACACGTGGCACAACGCGTGCCACGTGTCGCCACGTGGCAGGTCTACGTGGTGACTCAGGCGGCCTACGTCGCGATACGCGACGGGCTAGCCAAGAGGCCGTCGCGTACCGCGACGGGCTCCCAAATTTGCTTATAAATAGAAGGCTGCGGGATTTCATTTCCCACACAACAAAACTTGCTCTCAATCCTCTCTCTAACATCTCTCTAGATCTCGACAAACATACCCTCGATCCGCCTCGATAAACGTGTCCTCAATCCCTCGTTTTCCGTGCCATACCTCGATTTTCGTGCCATCACCCAACAACATCCCAACAACAAAGGTAGTGCCATCCCAACGTTCCGACGACTCGCCTCGTGAAGCGTGTCGACGTAAGAAGGAGTATTGGTGTTCATCAATTTGCGTGCCGAGTAAAGTGTTGATCAAACAAGAAGTTGAAAAAGGTGAAACGCCGTCGAAGTGCTGCCCAACTGTCTAGGGTATTTATAAGCCAACGAAGGTAGGCATAATGCCCGAATAAAATAATAAAAAATATTATAAAGACTTAATACCCTAAGTCGAGGTTATACTCGATACCTCGATAAAATACAAGAAAATATAACAAAGAAAAGAAAGATAATGATTATATATGAAGTATATATGTGTGTAATCTTTGTTATAAACTATTATTTAAGGAATAATAACTATTCTTAAATAATAAAGAAAAGAAAGATATACGTTTCTTATAGAAGAAGAAACGTAGGGTTTTATGAAAATAAACTAAAGGTTTATAATGTTACTTTTAAACTAAAGGTTTTAAAAGTAAAGAAAAGAGATTTGAACTAAAGGTTCACATAATCGATGTGGCGATTATAAAACAAAGACTAAAGGTCTTAAGCCGGATTGTGTATCCAACTAACAAAAAGTTATACTCGTACTATAGGTGCGAGATAGCAAAAGGGAAAGACCCTCGGACGGTGTTTGAAGCCGATCCCAATTGAAAAAGTGAATAGGCCCCACTTTTACAAACTTATTTTTAAACAAATCAACTTGTTATGTGTAAAACTTTACATGAGACTAAGTGTCTCTAAAAACATTGTAAATAAGAGTATAAGCCTAGCCCTCATGCTGTAGTATACGTTTGTCTGGATCCTTACATATGTGGTAAAATGCGGTGGGCACATCGCACCACGCTTGGTCGCGACCTCCAGCCACGATGGGTCGAACCTAAGTATGTTCGAGTGAGACTGACCATGTGTATATATATGGTACCTAAGTATGTCGAAACGCTGCGGTGTTTTGCTGAGGTGACCTGTAACATTTCGATTTTTCGCATTTTATTTTAATAAATTACATTTGCATTCGAATCCATATCCGTATTTGTAAACCCAACTCAGTGATTTTAACATTTCATTTGGTTAATAAATAATTATATCGCATCGATCGATAAGTGTGAAGTTCGTTAGTTGTCTTCTAATGGATCGTTAATAAACCGTAGGGGTTGGAATGGTCGTTTTTTTAAGAGTTCATATATTTCATTCAAGTTTTAAACTATTAATAAAAGTCTAGGGTCCTTTATGTAAATTCATTAATACATACATATTCATATACAACCCTAACCCTAACCCTAACCCACTTAACACTCATCACCCCCATCTCTTTCTTTCTTATACCAGCCGCCACCCTCCCTCTTTTCCGTTTCCCGGCGACAAGATTATGTATCCGGCTAGCTCCGACGACTCCAAAGCACCACCACTGATCTCCGGCTACCCTCTCCCCTGTAACTCTTTCTCCGGTAACACCATCACCCTCATTCGCAGTTTAAAAACACCACCCCGCCCGCAAACGGACCGCCGGATGTTTTTCCGGCGATTCCCGTTTTTCCGGTGACCCAATTTTTGGGCTGATTGTCGTTCCGGAAACCACCTTCTGCCGCTGTTCCAGACCGGCGTGACCGTCGTCTCTCTCTCTCTCTCGCATCTCCCACCCCCTCTCTCTCTAAGACGCTCTCTCTCTCCCTCCCTCCCTCCGATTTCTGTCTTTCGTCTCCGGCAGTTTCGATTCGGGTTCTTCCCGGTGTAGAGCCACAAGAATATAAACACCTAAAAGGTAAAGTAATATTAGGCTTTGGTGTTATTAGTTTATATATATATATATCGATTATAAGATTTAAATCGTTAATAATCGGTTATATATTTGGTTATATACTTTGAAACGGGTTGGATGGATTTTGGTATTGTTTTGAATTAGGGAAAAGATGAACGATCGGGTAATGGATATATTAGGTTCTTATGGGTTTAATTAACAAATGTTATCTTGGTTCGTTTGGTTTGTACGTTAGTTATTAAACTAGAGGCCTCGGGTTTTGATATCATTTTTATTACTTAACAAATTTATTGTTACTATTAGTATTAATATCTATATATAAAAATTATTATTAGTATTATTACGTATAACTTACTATTATAATTATTTATTATTAATATTATTATTATCATTATTATTATAAATATTAAAGTTGTTATTATTATTATTAAAGATCATATTATTATTATCTATTAAAATCATATTTTTATCATTAATTATTAGCAATAATATTATTGTATTTTATTTTGTGAACACGCTTAGAAATCGAGCCAACATCGAGTATGGTATCATTATTTACTATCAATATTATTTATTATTATTACTATTTTTATCAACAACATTTTAATTTATACCAAGACTTTTATTCTATAACTATTATTATTAGTATTATGAATAATAATTATTGTTATAAATACTATACTATATTAGTATTATTGAAAATAATTATTGTTATTATTATTATCATCATTATCTTATATATAACTATATATATATATATAAAACATATTTTTAAAGTCATTATTATCCTTACTATCTTTATCATTAATAACACATTATAAACTTTAATACCAATTCATTTTTATAAAACCGAACTCTTGATTTAAACCCGTCTTGTTTCTATTCAATTTTGGGTTAGTTATTTAAAAGCCCAATAAAACAATATTATTTTATTTTTAAATTGTCAATTAAGTACGAGTCCCTAATCATTAACAAATTAACCGGTAATCCGATTTACAACCGAACCTCATCGTTCAATGTTTTCAATATAGTTACATTATGGTTTCAAGTTCATTAATATATATTACATTATTTAGTTTAGCTAAGGTGTTTATCGTTTCAAGTCGGATCTGTTCGTTTACCGTTCGAGCTTCATTTATTTATCTATTTATTTCTTGGTTCATCAATTGAGGTGAGTACTTTCATACCCCTTTTTCCATCTTTCGTTTTGGGGTGACATTTCATACCTATCAAACTAAATGCTTTATTTACTTGAATCTTAAACCCAAAAACGTGATTGTATACTTTACTTAAATAATTGCTCGATTTGGTGTTCTATGCTCACATGCTTATATGTTGATGTGTTTATCGCTTCGGTTGGTGGAATTTATAAATCCGTGAACTATCTGGTATTCTCTTATAGCACAGTGTTGTTAACGTAATGCAATTAACGATAACTATAAAATCCTAGACTACTTGGCAAACCCTTGTAGCTAGGTGGTGCTAATGTGTTTAGCAATGGTCAATAAAATCCTAGACTACTTGGCAACCCCTTGTAGTTAGGTGGCGCTAACGTAATTCTATTAGCGATTGTCAATTTATCCAAGTTGTTGCTTTTATTTATCGTTTCGTATACAAGTTTTGTGGCTTTTTATTACTATATACTTATATGCTCAAACTTATGAATTTCTCACCAACCTTTGTGTTGATAAACTTTATTTTATGAAATGTTACAGGTTTGACTTTTGTTGACTCGAGGACTTGACGAAAACGTTACCAAGACTATTAGGATATTAGTAAAACGAACAATATAATTGTTACTTGTATTCAAATTGTTTGTGTGAATGAGATGTGTTGATTATTGATTTATGAAATAAATGAGCTGATTAAATATTGTCACTTTAAATAGTGTCTTGTGTTTTTGGGCAATCGGTTGCACCCCGGCATGTTCCGCCGCATTTGGTTGGGGTGTGACATGACCTAGTGTAGAGACTCAAGTTTATAATGATATTGTTTTAACTTAATTATTCATAAGCCAAGATGGGGCAAGACTTACGTGGTCTTGAGGGTGATTAAGTAAAAGAAAATATTTTTGCGTCAGCATATTCATTAGCATTCGTTGCTGACGTGTTTTATTTACATTTTGCAGGTCAAGAATAAGGGCTTGAAGAACGAAGTGCTCATAATTCCAATGACTTGGATATTTTGTTAACTTAAATATTAATGAATGGTGGTTTTTGTAAACATATAAACAAGTAAACTCAAACGAGACTTTCGTCTTGTCTTTTTGTAATGTAAATATTTACAACTTTAATCCACATGTTTTATAAAGACTTCCGCTAATAACCCGTAACTGTGATTTATTTACGAACATGGTACCAACTGTTGGTCGCACTCCTAGGCTTTAGATGGGGGTGTGACAACACTCCCCCATACTCGTGGCACACGAAGACCATTAGATCTTCTCCCACCACCATTACATAACTCATTCTCAACCTTTATGGTCATTTTTGGGTGAGTGTACACGTTCCAACGTATCCAAGGTTCAACCTGGCGTTGTACCAGTTATCACAGAGCAATCCTCTCAAACTTCGCGTGGCCCCCTAACGCTCGCCAAAACGCCCGCTTATGATAATGGTCTACTGGTTTCATCCCGCATTGGACTTAACATGTGAGCGACGACAACTCGCAATAACTGTTGTTTTGCGAGTGCAAGCACCCTGAGGCTTGAACACCTTCCTTTCCCGCTGAGGTCGTGTCCGAGGAAGTCCGAAACTAGCCAGAAAACCCAAAGGTCAGACAATAAAGTAATTCGATATTCAAATATATGGTCTTTGACACTAAAATACATTAGTTTTGCCTATATTATATTAGACATGTTTACACTACATTACGTAACCGTGTCTACATTACATAAGCATACACTACATCGGTTGATTAAAATCAAAGAATAACATACTTCACGTTTGAGATCAATAATAATAATAATAATTAATGTTTTAGAATAAAATAATTTTAGATCAAATGGATTTTAATGGTTCAAATTTTAGATAAAAAAAAGTTATAATAGTTTGTAAATTAGTAAATATTTTGTTTTTTATTTTTATATATTTGGGGCAACCATTATGATGGTTAAGTTGAAACAAAACAACTCCTTAGAACAAAGTATGGCAGCTCACGGTTATAATTGTGAACAAGTATTTAATTACATTTCGTCAGTAGAAGACCCTTATAAGTAACTCAATTACAATGATGATTAATTACCATTGAGCCCTAATTACTACTAGTGACCGGTTACAATTACTCGTAGTTGTTGCTAATCAATTACAATATATCACACTTGTCAATGAAGGAACATGTTGTTCATCATCAGTTGCAACTTACTCTTGATAGACCAGTTTGCTAAGTATCTCAATTATCAGTAGTAGTAAGTTACTTTTGATAATCAATTTCCACTTAAGATTAATTTCTTGCAATTTTTATTATTCATGAAAATTCAAAGCAAATTTTAGTGACTTATCAATTATGAATTAAATAAAAAAATTCTACTATGGATGCCATTCATCAAGGGTTGTGGCTGATAAATCCCAAGTCTTATTTGCCTTATTAAATAAGATTAATTTTGGACTCCTCATATAAAGTTTCATTCTTATTCTCTTTGTTTTTAAGTAAATATCATTTTAACTAAAATAACTTGATGACATTAAAACTACCTATAATAACAAGTAAACTTAAATCATGAGTAACATGTACCAAACAAATATGAAATATGTAGAGATACCAACCATTTATATAATCATAAAATTCATCTCAAGTAATAAATAGATCAAGAGGTAACCAACCATTATGGTCAAGCAAAGACATCTTAATCCTAATCCAATTTAAAGAAGACAAGTAAATACTTTAAGAAAGACAACGTTGGCGAGACTTGTTCGGTGGTTCGGTGTCGCGACTACCGTAAATACACAAACCTCGTAACATCGACCAAAACAAAAGTCTTTCTGCAATCGCACGCTGCAAGCACAACTTGTTCACTTCGAACACACCATCTTCAAAGGTTAAATTCTTTCTTACTATCGTATCTTGATCCTCAACTAGATGTTTACGAAATTATGTCTTTGTTTATTGCATTTTTCATCATTGTGTTGTAATTCATTGGTGGTCATCAAAGGAATTAATCTTCCAACATAGGTTTGAGTTTGATGCAAATTAATAATACCCATCTGTTTTTCTTTGCGTCTTCACGTGGGATTCGTTGCATTCATGCTTTTCAAGCTTCTCTAGTCGTGTTTTTTTTATCTGTTGTTTCGGTTTGTAGACTGTAGTCATAAACTTATGTATTGAATGAATTACTCTTAAACATATATATTATCTTGAACAGTGTACTGAGTTCATAATTGGGGCTTTGATCTGATTGTTTACTTGTGTCTTCGTTGATGTTTAATCTGCAGCTCATAGCATTTATTGATGTTAATTTCTGTTCGATTTGGGATTGTTATATGTGTTCAACTAGTTACTTATTTTGATATGACTCACGCTGCGTTGAAGGCTGAATCGGGCAAAGTTGTTAAACACGAGAAAACTTGTTTAGAGAATCAACATGTCTTTCTCCCATTTGCTTTTCTGGCCCAGGGGCTGTGAATTTTTTGAGTAGGGTTCAGTGTGTCGTACATGGAACCTCTTCAGCTCCTTGGTCCCAAAGCTTCGTTTTTAGTAGGATTGACTTTGCTATCCAAAAGGAGGTTGTGGCGCAGCTTGTTGCCCGTTTGCCTGCCACTTTATTGTAATCGCTTTGTAGTAGCTGATATATAAGGATGTCTAGTTATGTAGATTAAATTTTTTTTTTTGTTATTTATCAGTAAACAAGTTATACAACCGTGTGACCATTTTCTCCCTATCATACGCGACCTGGATGATAGACCTATTTTCGCTCTGCCATACAGCTTAGGACTATTTCTTAATTTTTATCCCCAAAACAGCAATTTTGTCAATTTTATGTTGAAAATTTTATTAACTATAACAAAATGTCTGATGGGAACAAAAGTCATATGGCCCGTATGATTTGACAGACAAGCTGGTGTACATAACCCTTGTGCGATGAAAGATTGTTATTTCTGTTAATGTATAGCATATCATGGTTTGGTCGGGCTTTTCTTGATCGAAAACTGAAGCTAACAAAAATAGTCTGTTTTTGTGTTTGGTTGTGGATAGATGGATAAAGACATTGAGGATGCTGATAAACGAGTCGATCGGCTCCATTCTGAAAAGTATTCTGCTGCTGGTAACATATTTGGAGAGCCACAAAAGACCACGCGAATTGGGGACGAATACCAGGCACAAATCCCATCTTTGATGACAGAAAACGAGCGGTTACAACTCATAAAGGGTAAATCTGGTATCATAGGTTGTAAAACAGACAATAATTTGCTTGCAGCTCCTTGTTCATCAAGTAAAGAACCTTGGAGCGAGATTGAACATGATAGTTTTGTTCTTGGTTTATATGTATTTGGGAAGAATCTTCGCGTTGTGAACAAGTTCATGGGGAATAAAGGGCTGCCAAAGGTATTATCTTATTACTATGGGAAGTTTTATAAAATCTGTGAACACCAAAAATGGTCAATGTATCGGAAGAAACGAGTTCGAATTGGGAAAAAGATTTTCAACGGGTGGAGGCTACACGAGCTTTTGTCCCGGTTACTTTCTAATGTCACAGACGAATGTAAAGCTAGTTTGACACAGGTAGTTAATCTTTTGTCATGTTCACCAAACTCTTATAAAAAAACTCGGCCATTAAGATGTGGTTTCTTGCAGGTTATTAAAACGTTCGAGGAGGGAAAACTTTCGTTTGAGAAGTATGCATTCAGTTTAAGGGATATAATGGGCCTCGATCTTCTGGTACAAGCCGTAGCCATTGGTAAAGGAAAACAGGACCTTACAATCAAGACACGGACGCGTTTAAGAAGCAAAAAGGTTCAATCGACATGCTCGTCTCTAAAAACAGAAGAAATTGTTAATATTTTGAAGGATAGGATCGGATTAAGCAAACCGAGGCTAAAAGAGTTCTTCTGGGCAGCCGTTTGGCCTCGTCTTGTAGCTCAAGGATGGCACTATGAACAGTTTAGAAACTACGCGTCACAAAACTCGAAGAATTTGGTGTTTCTTGCACCTGGCGTGATAAAGTTTTCAAGACGGAGCTTGGTCAAAGGAAGTCAATATTTTGACTCGTTAACTGAAGTGTTGAATAAAGTTGCGTCCGGACCGCGGCTTCTTGAGCACGTATCTGACAAGGACCGGTTGGTCGAGCCACCTGTGACACGAGGCTCGGATGATGAACAAGATTTGATGAAGTGTACGGTTGCAGATACCAGTTTGGTTGGGGCTGTTAAAGTCGAAGACCTCACAAGTTTGACTTCTGTTGACCCGGTTGATAATATAAAAAACGACTACACTGGTAGTGAAGATGAAGCCATGAAAGAGGTCGCGTGTTCTGAGATAGTGATTGACTTGAACAAGCCTCGAGCGCGTGCCTGTTCAGATGATGCCAATATTAACAAACCGGTTTTATCTGAACCAACTACCAACCAGATTGACTCATCGACTCCTGTTGCACATGGTCAACGACAGAGCCGAAGGAACCGTGCATTGACCACAAAAGCATTGGAAGCTCTTGAGAATGGACTCATGAACCCAAAGAAGACAAGGAGACGGCCAGAGGATGGGGCCCGTAAGCGTGTTCGTGCTAAAACGACTTTTGTCTCGAGTTGCGATGCTCATAGAGATTTTCGTTCCAACTTATGTGATAGCACATCAGTTCTATTATGAGGTTATGGATCTTGCTGATACTTAGATAGATTGTTGAAGGAAAAAAGATTTAACATTTTGATTTTATGACCGTAGCAAGTTTGATAAATATTTTGGAGATGAATATAAAAAAAATATATGTTTTGAGTTTAAGCTTGCATATCCAATGTCTATATATCCAACAATGAGCATGATGGAACAATCTTTGACCCTTGCCATGATGCTAGCAGCTCCCATGTCTTGCAATTCGGTTTTAGGATTGTTAATTGTGTGGGTTTGGGGCTGACAGGTTTCGAGTTGGCTGGATGAAAGGTTGATTTGTTCAACTCAAACAAGACCCATATATTTATTCGTGTGAACAATATTAACAATAATTTAAATTCGTGTAACCAAACACTAGAAAAAAATATAATGGCAAAATGCAAAAAATATATATAAATAAAAAATAAAAGAAAGTATGGTAAAACACAAAAAAGATTTTAAAAAAGTTCATTAGCGGAACATAAAAAAAACAGAAAAAGCAAAAAAAGAAAAGAAAAAACAGTTAAAATTGGATAAATATGAAAACTTAGAAAATCTTAAAGTTATATATTGGGTGAAATAATTAATATATTCTTCAGTTTTAATAAAATAAATCAAAATTAGTAAAATTTTTCATTAAGGGAAGTTGGATAAGTATCTATTAATGAAGTTTATAAGAATGTATATTCAATTGTCCATATTTTTTTATTTCACCTTGCATTGTTTCATTAAGTTTTAAAGAGTTGTCAATTTAAGTTGAAATAAGATACATTAATATAACCGATCCAAATAAGATATATTGTGCAGCGAGTGTGAGTGAGACCTAACCATTTGGTGTGGTGATAAATGTGGTTTAGTTTTAAAATTGTGGTCAAGAGTTCAATCCTCATTTGAGGTGGTTTGTAAATAATATGTTTGACTCTTAAAAAAAAGAAGACCTAATTAGGTGTGGGACTCCGCCCTTATACAATCAAGCTTTTTTAATTTGATTGGTTTGATAATTATATGTAAATAATAATTGCACTGACATGTAAAAGTCTAATATTTGCATGACTTTGCAGAGTAATGAGATAATATTTCTTTTTTATGTCATGTGAATATAATATGTATTTAGAAATTTTAAATATTAAATTATTTTCTTTAAATTTATTATGTCGTGAAAAATAACAATAAAATCACATTTATTTTTTAAGTGAGTTTGAATGAATAGTGTATAGAGCAATTAAAAATTTATAAAGTATTGTTATTAAAAAATGGTTTATTAAAATTTCAAACTCAATCAGTATTCTTAGTAAAAGTTATTATTGATACTCAAAAGGACGAAAAGCGAACTTACTAATACTCTAACAGAAAAAAAGCAAAATATCGAAATGTGATAAAAATTAAATAGCATATGATACAAATGAAATAAATACGAGATTAATAGAGAAGTGATTTGGTAACGCAAAGTGTACCAAACAAGTAGAGAGACATATATGATTTATCTATATCTATACTATATATAATGAGGTAAACATGGGCAAATTAAGACGTTTAATTTTAAGTAAATTACAATCCTTAATACATAACTTACAACCTAACAAAGCATGTTGAAAAGGACAATATTGTCTTTTGAATGATATTATCATGTGCATTTTCAATTCATTAAAGATACTTATAATTTTTCCCCCTTAACTTTAATCACTTTTTGTAAATTTAAACAATACTTACAACTATGAACCTTAATCTTTTACCTATATACTCCTTTTATTTTCACTTTTAATCCAACTTCCCCCACGAAGTTTGAACGACCATAACTTTTTTATACGTTAATATTTTTTTATAAAGCATTGCACCATAAAAAACGAGCATTTTATTATCTTTAATTTGAGTATCATATTGCTATAGTTTTTCAGTTAAAAAAATAACATTTTATGTATGAGTGTTTGCGGTTTGCTTCTGATGGTTTTTAAATTAAACCTTGAGCCAAAACGTTAGTAACGTCTTTTGTCGTCGAAAACCGAAACCACCCTGTTGAAAAATGAAATCGGTTGGCCAAAGCCGATGACTAGTTTGAAATGTTTCATGGTTTCAAACTTAACAACGAACACACGTAAACTTGCAATGTGATTACCAAAGCCGTGTTTCCCGCAGCATCACGCGGGCACCTGTCTAGTCATTTATATAATCATGAAGTGATGAAACCCATCCCTAAGTAATAGATCATGAGGTAACCAACCATAATGGTCAAGCAAAGACATCTTAATCTTAATCCAATTTAAAGAAGACAAATAAATAGTTTAAGAAAGACAACGTTGGTGAGACTTGTTCGGTGGTTCGGTGTCGCGACTACCATAAATACTCAAACCTCGTAACATCGACCAAAACAAAAGTCTTTCTGCAATCGCACGCTGCAACAACAACTTGTTCAGTTTCTTCAAAGGTTATATTCTTTCTTACCATCGTATCTTGATCATAAACTACATGTTAATATGTCTTTGTTTTCTGCATTTTACATCATCATCTTGTTGTGCGTTCTTAACTCATTAGTGTGCATCAAAGTAATTAATTAATCTTCCAACAACCATTATAACATTTGAATATGATGCAAATTAATAATACCCATCTGTTAATCTTTGCGTCTTCACGTGGGATTCGTTACATTCATGCTTACCAAGCTTTTTTGTACACTTGTAGTCATAAACTTATGTATTGAATGAAAATGTTAAAAACAGATTATGTGAACAGTGTACTGAGCTCATAATTGGGGGTTTCATCTGATTGTTTGATTCTGTGCTCATTGATGTTAATTTCTGTTCGATTTGGGATTGTTGTATGTGTTCAACTAGTTACCACTTTGTGGTTCCATTTGGATCTGATGTTTAATTTGTTATTATACTTTATGTTTAACTTAACATAAACTTGACATATTTGCTGTTTTGGGGATAAAAAGAAGAAAAGAAATAGTCATTATGTATAGTAGAGAGAAAATTGGTCAACGGGTCGTTTTGAGTATCATCCAGGCCACGTATGATTGGGAGAAAAAGGTCATACGGGTTGTATGACTTGTTTACTGACAAGTAAATGACTGATGTGAACAAAGGTCTTCCGGGCCGTATGATTTGACAGACAAGCTGGTGTACATAACCCTTGGTTTTTATTTCCTTGTATGATGAAATACTGTTTGGTCAGGCTTTTCTTGATCGAAAACTGAAGCTAACAAAAATAGTTTGTTTTTGTGTTTGGTTGTGGATAGATGGATAAAGACATTGAGGATGTTGATAAACGAGTCGATTGGCTCCATTCTGAAAAGTATTCTGCTACTGGTGACATATTTGGAGAGCCGCAAAAGACCACGCGAATTGGGGATGAATACCAGGCACAAATCCCATCTTTGATGACAGAAAACGAGCGGTTACAACTCATAAAGGGTAAATCTGGTATCATAGGTTGTAAAACAGACAATAATTTGCTTGCAGCTCCTTGTTCATCAAGTAAAGAACCTTGGAGCGAGATTGAACATGATAGTTTTGTTCTTGGTTTATATGTATTTGGGAAGAATCTTCGCCTAGTGAACAAGTTCATGGGGAATAAAGGGCTGCCAAATGTATTATCTTATTACTATGGGAAGTTTTATAAAAGCAGTGAACACCAAAAATGGTCATTGTATCGGAAGAAACGAGTTCGCATTGGAAAAAAGATTTTCAACGGGTGGAGGCTACACGAGCTTTTGTCTCGGTTACTTTCTAATGTCACAGATGAATGTAAAGCTAGTTTGACACAGGTAGTTAATCTTTTCTCATGTTCACCAAACTCTTATAAAAAAAACTCGGCCATTAAGATGCGGTTTCTTGCAGGTTATTAAAACGTTCGAGGAGGGAAAACTTTCGTTTGAGAAGTATGTATTCAGTTTAAGGGATATAATGGGCCTCGATCTTCTGGTACAAGCCGTAGCCATTGGTAAAGGAAAACAAGACCTTACAATCAAGACACGGACGCGTTTAAGAAGCAAAAAGGTTCAATCGACATGCTCGTCTCTAAAAACAGAAGAAATTGTTAATATTTTGAAGGATAGGATCGGATTAAGCAAACCGAGGCTAAAAGAGTTCTTCTGGGCAGCCGTTTGGCCTCGTCTTGTAGCTCAAGGATGGCACTATGAACAGTTTAGAAACTACGCGTCACAAAACTCGAAGAATTTGGTGTTTCTTGCACCTGGCGTGATAAAGTTTTCAAGACGGAGCTTGGTCAAAGGAAGTCAATATTTTGACTCGTTAACTGAAGTGTTGATTAAAGTTGCGTCCGAACCACAGCTTCTTGAGCACGTATCTGACAAGGACCGGTTGGTCGAGCCACCTGTGACACGAGGCTCGGATGATGAACAAGATTTGATGAAGTGTACGGTTGCAGATACCAGTTTGGTTGGGGCTGTTAAAGTCGAAGACCTCACAAGTTTGACTTCTGTTGACCCGGTTGATAATATAAAAAATGACAACACTAGTGGCGAAGATGAAGCCATGAAAGATGCTGCGTGTTTTGAGATAGTGATTGACTTGAACAAGCCTCGAGTACGTCCCAGTTCCGATGATGACAATATTAACAAATCGGTTTTATCTGAACCAACCACCAACCAGATTGACTCGTTGACTCCTGCTAATGGTCAACGACGGAGTCGAAGGAACCGTGCATTGACCACAAAAGCATTGGAAGCTCTTGAGAATGAACTCATGAACCCAAAGAAGAGGAGAGTGGCGGAGGGTGGGGCTCGTAGTCGTGTCTGTGCTTAAACGTGTCCTGTATCGAGTTGTGGTGCGGGTTACTTGGTGGATAGAGTCTTTGATTGTTCTCCAAAATGACATGAGGTAGACTTTGAATGTTAACAGCTTGCTGTGGTCAAAATGGCAAATATTACTTTCATAGTTACAGATTGTGGTTTGAGTTTTATATGAACATGTTGAGCTTCATATAAATACATGTGTAGCGGCCCAACCGTTTTAATGGCCTAAAACAAAAGGAAATTTCGAGGTTCTTGTCGAGAGTTAGAGAGATGAAATTATGGCATTTCTAATTTTTATTTTAAAATTTATTGAGGGATTATCGTGTTTCGTATATGAAATTATAAAATTTTGAATCTTTATTTTAACTAAAAAAAGGATCCAATTACAATATAGAGCAGGTAAGCGGGCAATAAGTTGTGCCGCCACCCCCTTTTGAATGACAAAACCAATCCTACTGAAAACAAAGTTAGCGTTCTTCGGCGTCGTTAGGTTACTGTGCACGACTAGCTAAATTCTTTTTATAAATGTAGCAGCATCGGGGGGCAAGGACCCAAATGTATCAAAAGCAAAAGAAATGAAGACAGTTGATTCTCAACACACGCTTTCTCTTGCTTAACAATTTTTCCTGCTTCTGACTTTAGCACAGCCTGCCTAGCAACAAACCCGGTGTCCCTAAGCCCAACAAGAGGGGACACCCCAGTAAGGTCCACACAAGCATGTTTTCCACCGCCCATCCAAACACCACAATGTCAGTAGACCTCCATTCACCGAATCCGCAAAGAAATTCATAGGAGACTCTTTTCTTGGCGAGATTCCCGTCCGTTTTAACACATCACAAAGGACATCCCTGACCAACTCATGTCTATATTTAAACCCTAGGAGTTCTTTGCAATGAACCGCGTGTTCACCAAAATTATCTAAACAAACTTTACGGTAGACCAGGCATGGTTCATCAGCTGGGAACAGGGGATCATTAAACGATATTTAAGAATGCCTCGGTACTCCACTGCTGACATGTGCTGGCCTAACCCTTCGATGAGGTGATAGTAAAAAAGTCTTGAGCATGAGGAGCCTGAAGACATTGCTCTCTGACGAGAGGACATACCAAACCTTTCTTCAAAACTTTGGATGGTTTTACTATAAAGGGCACTCGCCAACAATAATAAGAAATGACCTGGAAAAAAAAAAGGAAAACAAAATAAATAAGAAATGACCATAGAAAATCAACAAAAATAAAGAAATACGACTTAGTCGAACATAGTTGGAAATGAGAAGCTTCTAATTTTAGAAGTAAAAAAACAAGCAGGTAAGCACTAGGTCTGGGCCACCATATATTACTATCATATTTATCAATGACATATTATTGGTATCCGTTTCTCTCTATATATAAATAATAATTCATATACTTAAACAGGGGCCTATTTCTTTGAGGTCCTTAAGCCTTAATTTCGCCAACACTACTATTAGACCAGCACTAAGTCATGTATGTGTGTATTAATGTGGCAACATGCATCGAAATAATAACTAAAATAGCCCAAAAAATAATCTAAATCAAACCGGTTTAAGACAAAGTCGATTTTAATTTCAGTTGACCAAATCAAACCGGTTTGGGCTAGATAAACCTGCTTTTCATCACTGTGGTTCCCACTTCCCAGTTTATTAAAGGGGATGTGAGTAATGGGCCTGAGCAGTTGGCCTACTAGGCTGAGAAAGAAATGGGTACCGCTTTCTATCAGTCTATGTGACAATCACAAGTTCACAACTCAACCATATACATGTATGCTATATTTTAATTACATAATTACATTAAACATAATTATTAAACAATAATTTCCTAATGACAATCCAAATATCACTATAACTTCTCTAAATCCTTTTCACATTTCATAAGAGAGACCACATTTTTTCGATGATCTTCTAGTTATACATATATCAGTTTAATCAAAGGGCATATGGTTTTCATACTTCTTCAAGAGAAAAATTTTAAAAAGACAAAACAAATGACACATCATCCTCAAAACAATCGATTTAGTTTTATCTCACTACTCACTTGGAAGGTTTTGGCTCTAGGATAGGGGTGAACAAAAACTGAATCATAATCGAAAACCAATCGCTAACCAAAAAAGTTGACCCACTATAACCATAATCGAACAAAACCAGCGCTTATGGTTAAGCGACGAATCTGATTAACTGATCATTCTGTTATCGTTAAAGTTTATATGTCACCTCTATTAACCGACTTTAACGGATACCAAACCTTGTATGTTTGTGCTTTTCAAATTTTATACCTCAATTTCCAGTTTCGAACATTTAAATTTATGTAGCAATTGTCTATAACATAACTTGACACATCATAACCAAGCTTGGAACCGACATATTCCAGCTTTGAAATTTCCTAACCGTGTTTTAAACACCATAATCGAACTATTTTCAACTCAACTAAAATAAAAGAAATACATTAGACAAACTTAACCAAAACCAACTCATAACTAGTTTTATACCCGTCCGGTGGACGGGTTGCTTAATGCCAAAATGTTATAACTATCATTGCATTTTAAAAGAAAATAGTATTTGTTTAAAATAAGCCAATTTGATTAAAATAAACGGCGGGCTCTTCATCAGAATAATCATAATAGTAATAGTAATAATATTTTAATTATAATATAAAAATGATCATAACAGTATTATCAGCATTGATAATTTGTTTTTGAACTATTAGCATTGGCATTGATATGCTTGAGGAGTCGACTCATTAGCATGCCTTTCCATCTTCATACCTACATCTTTAGAGACTCTTCCATAAATACCATGTCAGTTCAACAAAACACAATCACATAACAGAAGTATCATGAATAACTAAATGCCATAAACAAAAAATTAGTACAATACCTCCATCAATTTCCCAATGTCAAATTTGGGAACCCTCAAAATCTTAACTTTTCACTTGAAACCATTCTGCAATGGATGGATGCTAGATGTTGGTTTGATGTTTTCTCAATATCTCTACCAACTGAATCAGGAATGCACTTTAAAACCAACTCCTTAAGATCAAAAGATTGGGATTGGGTCACCATAATGTCCCTCGTCTTCCTTCAAATATTTAACAATATCAAACATAAAAATTAATAGCAACAAAGTGCTTCATCATTGTTGTTGCTCATATACAAATTTCATACCTGTTTGATTTGGGTAGATGGGACGCATCAGCCATCAGGTCCTTTTAAACTAAAAGAAAATGAAAATGAAAATGATTTAACAAAGTCAGTCATTAGTAGCGGGTTTTGATCTTTCTACAGCGAAACATCTGTTAAAATCTGAAAACGAACCAAACCGTAGTGAACGGTCTCGCTTCGGTTTGGCTTCATGGTTTTAGAATATATACAAAAAGAAATCATAGTGTCAACATTACAAGTTTCAATTACTAATCAAACTGACTATTCACGGGTTAAACCGAACACAACCCATTTGACCCACAAAAAAATATTTTATATTTTCACAGCAGCAAATATATAAATTCATATAAAACAGTTACATTGTTATAAAATCTTATGTCAAATTTTCTTTTTAGTTTTAAGATTTGGCATAAGACAGTTAACAATTTAAGTTCTTACAAAAATACATATTTTTAAAAAATTACATAAAAAAACTAAAGGGTTAAACGGAGTGATTAGGCGACAAAAAGTCTTGTTGGTGAATTCTGATGGTGTAGGGAATTTTTAGCATGCTTCCTCTCTTTTTATATTGGAAGTTCGAAGTTGTACTACAGAATGAACCAAACCAATTATTAAAAAAAAAATTAATTGGTTAAACGTCCAGCCTGTGAAGTGAACAAAACGGGGTCGTGAGCTTGACCCAAAATTATCCCGAAAGATCCATATTTAGACTAATGGAACTTACAAGACGGTACCATCTGTGATTATTCCCTTTATGATTTCTAATACACGGGGCCACCAATGGTCCCAAGTTCCCCGCATTTGCCTCCTGGGCTGAAATTGAGCCCATAGGAGGGCTAAGGTTCTCTAAATTCTTTCATGTCATTTCAGTCTGCATATGCAAAAAAGAAAGGAAAAAAACAGTAAGTTTTTAATAGTTAAGCACATCATCTTGATATCTAATTTCTCGTTTAATCATAATATCATTTTAATCTAGCAGATATATAAAGTTTCTCACCTAAAGCAACTATTTTTAAGTTGGTCCATTGGACTATAATGCCTGTTTGTTTAATCTCTTGTAAACCAAAGTATTTAAGATCCAGTGCAGTGATGGTCAAACCGTTCCACAGTGTTTGCACGTTGGACAGTGCTTGGAGCGAGAGCCTTATTATATGAGCAAATAGTCATTTAGCATCAACATCATAAAACATTATTGTATGAAGAATGCAGGTATGGTATGCTTGGTTACATTTATGTCAGCAAGACTTGTTTTATCAATTAAATAGAAAAAAATACCTCGGCAATCAACATTGCTTCTAATCCCTCCAGAAGTTTTCACATAACTGTGGTCGGTGGTCCATCCGCAAAACCCAAAAACAGCAATGACCTTCAGAATATTTGAAGCTAACACCCAGATCCTCATGTGGTTATGAATAAATTCAAAGAGAAGACATAAATATGTAGACAACTGTTGTGACTTGCGACGATGACAGAGAGCATTAGACTGCATTAATTGAGATATATAACTATCAAATAGATATTTCTTCTATAATCTAAAATAACATATGAGGCATTTGACAAAAGACCAGATTATCAGTCAAATGAAATAAAGGTTTAGGGGTTACCTCTACTTCAATATAATATATAATTAACAGTTAACCTACCTATGGTTAACCGCCCATTCTGACATTCATTACACACTCATGTGCCATTTTCTCACCATCTAACTTCCACCTCCCATGTGTGTATATTCAGCTAATTAACGTCATCACATACCTCATCCAAACCACCATTCTATACTAACCACACAAGAGTTTCATTTATGAACGCATGAGGCCACTTGTCGGTCCACATATTAATTACTCGAACCTTTTGATCCGTCCATCTTAGCCCTTCTTTCATAAACCCTACTTTCACAATCTCTGTATATATATTATACATTATCACTACCCATCATATTAATTCAATCTTCCGTCAATCCGAAGTTGCAAAATCGAATAATGGCCATCAAACTCTTCGGAGCCGTCGGTTCAACCGCCACTCTCCGAGTGAAGGCTTGCCTCGCCGAGAAGGGCCTTGAGTACGAGTTCGTTAATGTGGACATGAGTAAACAAGAACACAAGAGTCCTGAATTCCTATCACGTAACGTATGCAAAATGAAATTATCATATATTACTTGTATTATTTTGTATAATAATGTTTTTGCAATTTGGCAGCCGTTCGGTCAGGTTCCGGCGTTTGAAGACGGAGATCTCAAGCTGTTCGGTACGGATACCCCAGAAATTCAATTCGTTTCAAATTGATTTCAGTTTTTTGTTCATTTTAAACAATTGATCGATTCGGGTATCTGAAAATTTTGGATAGTTGATTCCAACATCCAATATGTATAAAATTTCGGATACGGATATGAATACTGAACCCAATACGTACATAAGAAAAAACCAAAACAAACTTTGTACAACGATTGAATATAATTTACAAATAATTAAAAATTTGAAATAAGTATCCGAAACTGATTATTAGGGGTGTGTAAGGATTGGTTTGAGTCGATTTATAATTGAACCAAAATACCAAAACTTTGGTTATTGAGGTTTTGATCACTGGGTTTTGGTTTTTCGGTTATTTTGCTCTTTGGTTATGATTGGTTTGATTTTTCCAGTTTTGTCATTTGAGCTTAAAAAAATGTGATCCAAATAACGAATTTGGGGTAAATCATTTATTAAAATATAACCAGTTGATTATTAAATTTGAATTGAAATAATTGAGTTAATTTAAGTTACATGTTTATTAAATTTTTCTAAAGTACTTAAAAAAAATGAAAATCTATGATATCTGTTCGATTTTGTTTTGGTTCGGTTTTTTTTGATTTGTAAGGTTTCGGATTTGTTTTTCGGTTTCATCACACCCTAGCTACAACGTACAATACATATTAGAAGTTCAAACATCTGAAATTTCGGATATAATTCATAATTGTGGTTAAGAATTTCGTATTTTTCATCCGAATGTCTAAATTCGGATCGTTAGATGATAGATTGATTGTTTTGCTTCAGAATCAAGGGCGATTACGCAATATCTAGCTCACACATACACGGATAAAGGAACCGATCTGATCATCAAGGATCCTAAACAGATGGCAATTCTGGCTGTGTGGATCGAAGTGGAGTCTCAGAAATTCGAGCCGGCTTCGTCAAAACTGGCATGGGAGCTAGCATACAAGCCGATGTTCGGGATGACAACCGACGAAGCGGTGGTGGAAGAGAACGAGAAGAAACTGGAGCAAGTGCTTGACGTGTACGAGTCGCGGTTGTCCGAAAGTAAGTATTTGGGTGGTGAAAGCTTCACGTTGACGGATCTTCACCACCTCCCGAACATCAAGTATTTGATGGGTACGCAGACTAAGAAGGTGTTCGACGCGCGGCCGCATGTCAGCGCGTGGGCTGCTGACATTCTGTCCCGTCCTGCATGGGTCAAAGCTACCACCACTTAGATAGTTCTAGACGTGTGGTTTCGGACGCACCTACGTGTTAACGAGTGATGTTTTGTATTGATGGGTATGTGTGAGGTGCAATGTTTGTTGCCCTCTAATCTCGTAATAATAAAATAAAACTTTTAATGTTATAAACTTGTGTTTGACGATTTTAGAGCTTATTAAAAGTGCTAATTTTGTTTAATTGAACTTATAAAAGGTAGTATAATAATTAATAAAGAAAAAAGTTATTAAATATGATAGTTACTGAAAGATGGGTTCGCCTTTTCGATTGTGGATGTACGTCCGATTGAATCAATCAACAATGTTTCAGACTGTTTTTCGACCATTAGCCTTTGATTGTCTCTCATCCCTTCTATTTTTCGACCATTAGCCTTTGATCGTCTCACATTCCTTTGTCCATTAGCCTTTGATCGTCTCACATCACTTCGTCTTCGTCAGATATTAGCCTTTGATCGTCTCACATCCCTTCGTGCGCCATACTGCCCTTTTTGTTTTTAATTGAGTTTTAAAATTATGATTTTTTGTTTTCAGTTGAGTTAAATTATGATTTACATGGGCTAATGACCTTTTTTTTATTTTTAATTGAGTTTTAAAGTTATGATTTAAATGGGCTAATGATAATGGGTATACTTCGTAACTCAACTCGCTGAACTAGTTTAACTGAGAGTGGGTTTAGATGGGCCAAACTAAGTCATACGTTAATTGGTTATCCGTTATTGGTTTAAAAAAAATTGTATTCTTTTTAATAGTTTCCTATCGTGAGTGGTCCTAAAGTTGATAAGATGAACCTTTTTCTAATGTCTAACTGCACTCTGGTCAACATTTCTGGATATCATATTTCTTTATATATAATTGAGTATAGTCTCATATGGCCATATGGGTTAACAAAACAAACAAGAAATCGCTTATTTCATGGGAATTTCGACTACATAACTGCTATATATATACAGAATATTTTCACTATACGTGCTAAACAAGTATCATAATGTATGTCTAAGAGTGGTAATTACACAATAACTACCAGGATAAAGTTTATTAAAGAAAAAAACTTATCCTCACTTTTAGGGGTGATTTAGGGGTCATGACTGAACCGTCCTGAACCTAAGCACTTGGGGACAAAACCATTACTATAACTTAATTTTAAACACTAGAACTGGATTGGAAACGTTTTATAAAATAATAACAAACTTTCAATTTTGTTAATTAGGATCAACTTGAATTTAGATCAATTCATATAATAAAGTGTAAAAAAATAACAAAAACTTAATGGTTAAACCATATAATGAATAGTGATATAGCACTTCAAAAACTTTGACCTAATGTGACTAAAATGAAAATTTTATTTTACTTTTTTAATATCATAATTTTTGTTGTAAATTCTCACGTCCATAGATTCCCTTCTTCCCGTTCGAATCCAATCTTGCGGATAGATTAATGCCTCAAGATTAGTAGTGGACAATGACCTTGTATACAAGTCCATCACCGTTAGCTCGTACGAAAAATCGACTAAGAAGGTATCACTAAAACTGAAATACCAAAAATATCTAAAACATAAACAATAATTTGCATCAAGTATATCAATATATAAGCATATACAAATAATAAGTATTACCTTTCACCTCTTAGGTAGAGTTGCACACCTAGACGTATCGTTACATAAGCATATCGATCAAAATTGTCTCTAGTTGCTATTCTAGCTCCGTCTGATCATCAATTATCAAACACCATTGCCTTAATATTGTTCAGATTGATCTAACCATAAACTATCACATGTAACCATAGAACAAAGGAAAATAAATATACAAATGATTTGCATATTATGTCCCATGTATAAAACAAGGATGTGGGAACACAAGCTAAGCTAAACCTTGGGCTTAGTGGGATACATATGGGACAATAACATAGTAATTAATAAACTACATAATCCAAAATTTTACTTCAAATTGGCCGGAGCATAGATATTAATTAATAATGCGTAGCCTGTGACAAATATGACGAACTCATCTTCTCGTCACAGCTTTAGTAAATACATCACCTAACTAGTGTAATCCGCTTCTAACATGAGGTGTTATAATCATGTCCCATCTTCAAACTTTTCCCAAGCGAAGTGACAATCAAGATGTATGTGTGTGGTTCATTAAATACTGGGCTATTTGCAAGGTGCATAGCTGCCAAACTCATACCCTAAATATTCTGCACTTGACCGAGATACAACACTTTGTTTCTTACTATTCCATGACACAAGACTATCCCACCAACAACACAATATCCGGTAGTGGAACACCAGCAGGTCTTCATTATAATCAACATATGTAAATCCTTCTACAATATGGTGACATTGTATTAATACAGAATGCCACAACCTGGACTCCTGGAGCACCCTTTCGGATACTTAAGAATGTGACAAACAGGAAAAAGAATATCTGGCCAAGTACTAGTGAGACAGTTTAGCTTTCGA
The DNA here is from genome assembly GCF_021521415.1 of Bidens hawaiensis. Taxonomy (NCBI): domain Eukaryota; kingdom Viridiplantae; phylum Streptophyta; class Magnoliopsida; order Asterales; family Asteraceae; genus Bidens; species Bidens hawaiensis. The sequence goes on along the minus strand of NW_027495300.1, from coordinate 178,673 downwards.
ACGACTCTTCTACACTATTATGGAACTTCAAGAAGCTTACCTTCATGTGCCTTCAACTTAATATTCGATATGATTAAAGCATCACAACTCTTTGCTTCAATCATCTTTGAATTTTTAGAGCACCCGAACAATATTTTGGTTGAGCTAAGCATATGTCCTTTTTTATGATGAGCGGCTTCGATTTCTAAGAAATACTCTAATGGACCAAGATCTTTTGTTTAAGAGTGAGTTAACAGAAATGCCTTACCTTTCTAGATGTTGGTTATATCGTTCTAAGTAATTGCTATATCATCTACATACACAACCAGAAGAATGCATTCCAGGTCAGATGAAGTAAAGAACACCGAATAATCATACTCACTTTTATTCAAGCCAAATTCGGTAACCATAAAATTAAATCCCAAACCTAGCACTAGGATACTGCATTAGGCCATACAAAGACTTTCTTAGCTTACACACTTTCCCATAAGCTTGAGCACAAACCAAGGTGGTTGCTCCATATATACCTCTTCTAGTAGATCTCAGTGTAAAGATGCATTCTTTATATCAAGTTAACGAAGACCCCATTTACACATGGAAACAAAATAGATAGATTAAAGTTTGGCAAGAGGAGAGAATGTCTTGAAGTGATTCACCCCTAATGTCGGAGCATAACCTTTGGCTACTACCTGGCCTTCTAATCGAGCAAAGTAAATTTCTAGATTTTATGTAATAGTGATTCCCCATTTACAACCAGTTTGCCTTTTATACACATGTAAATCAACTAACAACAAGGATGAGAACATGTGATTTCTGAGAGATAGATACAGATGGCTGCTTACGAACTTAGACTACCAAGGGATGTGAGATTGCTTAGGGACCAAGACTTCTCAGGAGTGGCTAGATTCAGGTTAAGAGGTAGATCAATAATTTATCAATCTCCCTCGAACGATGAGGGTGTGACAATGGTAGGAAAGGAACATCTTCATGGAAGGTAGCATCTTGAGATACAATATGACGTTGAAGGGTATCGATCTATCTATAACCATTTTGTAGATGAGAGTAGCCAAGGAACACACATTTGAGGGACTTTGGGTCTAATTTGGACGCCTGGGACACGTATCATAAACAAAGAAAGTACTACCTAACGTCTTAGGTGGAATTAAGAGTTTCATTAGAAAAATTCATGGAACATTATTGTCGAGAACTGCAGAAGGCATTCGATTGATGAAAAAACAAGCAGTAAGCCCAAAAATGGTTTAGGAACAAACATTTCTAACGACAGAGCTCGAGCAACTTCAAGATGTTGGTTTTTTAGTTCGGCTATCCCATTCTAGCCTGTGTGTCAACACATGATGAGTCGCGAATAATACCTTGTTGAAGGAGATAAGACTGAAAGACTTGGACACATATTCTTTTGCATTGTCACTACGTAGGGTTTTTACATAAACGTTAGTTCGTGTTCTAATTTCATTGAGCCGGTGTAGATAAAAGACACTTGGTTTACCCGCGTCAGTAAATGTGGCAGTCAGAGCAGAAAAATTGATTAATTCTGGAAGGTGAGCATATTGTTCCATTGATATAGTACGGACATGAATATATGCTGATACTGATATAGCAGAAAAATGGTATTCTTTTCAGCCATAATGAACAATAATAAAAGTGCCAATGAATCAACACAAAATATAAATACAGACACGAATATATGCTGATATAAATTTGAAGCAGAATCCAAATCCTACTGGTCGTTTTTTAACATCATCAGCCTACCGTCTGTTTAATTTGATTATGTTTCTTATTATTAGATCTCTGATGAACATAGAATATATGCTGTTTAATTTTACATCCAAACTATATAATTTGAAGCTTCATACGAGGATGCATTATAACTGCAAACTCGAACAACAATATATATTTTTTACCTTAATCTCCAAAATATATATCAAACTTATGTTTCATCAATGGTGCCATTGTCATAAAATAAAAAAAGTCTTATCATTTTTTTCTTCAACAATCTATCTATGTTATCAATAACATCGATAACCTCATAGTAAAACTGATGTGCTATCACAGAACCGGAAATCTCTACGTGCACCACAACTCGAGACAGGAGCTGTTTTAGCATGAACATGCCTCTGGCCTCCATCCTCCAGCCTTCTCCTCGTCTTCTTCGGGGTCACGAGTCCATTCTCAAGAGCTTCCAATGCTTTTGTGGTCAATGTACGGTTCCTTCGGCTATGTCGATGACCATTAGCAAGAGGAGTCAACGAGTCAATCTGGTTTGTGGCTGTTTCAGATAAAACCGATTGTTTTTCAGTAGTTGACTTGTTAATGCTGTCATCATCTGAACCTGGACGCGCTCGAGGGTTGTTCAAGTCAATCACTATCTCAGAACACGCAGCATCTTTCATTGCTTCATCTTCACCTCTTGTGTTGCCATTTTTAATATTATCAACCACTTGGCATTTCGTTTTTAGTTTGAATACTAACTTCTGTTTCCTTATTGGTTGCCCACCGGGATCAAGATTGTTCACCAGTGTGTTATGATTCACATATTCATTATTGGTTTCTCCAGACACACTAGCCGACGCTTGCATATCAGCAGGATCAAAAGCAGTCAAACCTTTGAGCTCTTTGACTTTAACAGTCCCAACCAAACTGGTATCCACAACCGTGTATTTCATTAAATCTTGTTCATCATCCGAGCCTCCTGTCGCATGTGGCTCGACCAACCCGTCCTTGTCAGGTTCGTGTTCAAGAAGGTGGGGTTCAGATGCAACTTTATTCAACACTTCAGTTAATGACTCAAAATATTGACTTCCTTTGACCAAGCTCCGCCTTGAAAACTTTGTCACACCAGGTTTAAGAAACACCAAATTCTTAGAGTTTGTTGACGCATAGTTTCTAGACTCTTCATAGTGCCACCCTTGAGCTAAAAGACGAGGCCACACGGCTGCCCAGAAGAACTCATTTACGCTCAGTTTGCTTAATCCGATCCGATCCTTCAAAGTATTAACAATTTCTTCTGTTTTAAGAGACGAGCATGTGGATTGAACTTTTGTGCTTCTTAAACGCGTTCGGGTCTTGATAGTAAGGTCTTGTTTTCCTTTACCAATGCCTACGGATTGTACGAGAAGCTCGAGGCCCATTGTATCCTTTAAACTGAATACATACTCCTCAAACGAAAGGTCTCCCTCTTCAAACGCTTTAATAACCTGCAAGAAACCATATCTCAATAACCGGTTTTTCTTAAAAAGTGTGTAAAGTAAACATTAAAATACCTGTGTCAAACTAGCTTTGCATTTGTCTGTGACAATAGAATGTAACCGAGACAAAAGCTCATTAAGTCTCCACCCGTTGAAAATCTTTTTTCCAATGCGAATTCGTTTCTTGCGATACAATGACCATTTTTGGTGTTCACTGCTTCTATAAAACCTCCCATAGTAATAAGATAATACATTTGGCAGCCCTTTGTTCCCCATGAAATTATTCACAAGGCGAAAATTCTTCCCAAATATATATAAACCAAGAATAAAACTATCATGTTCAATCTCGCTCCAAGGTTCTTTACTTGATGAACAAGGAACTGCAAGCAAATCCTTGTCTGTTTTACAACCTATAAGACCAGATTTACCCTTTATGAGCTGGAACCGCTCGTGTTTTGTCATCAAAGATGGGATTTCTGCCTGATATTCAACACCAATCCGTGTGGCCTTTTGTGGCTCTCCAAATATGCTAGCAGCAGACGAATACTCTTCAGAATGGAGCCATTCGACTCGTTTATCTACATCATCAAGGTCGTTATCCATCTATCCACAACCAAACATGAAAACAGAGTTGTTAGCTTCGCGTTTCAATGATGATAAGCTGCATTTAAACAACAAACTAATAGAAACAACATAATTTCATCATACAAAGGAAAAAAACCACGGGCCCAGCGCGTAAAAAGGTCATACGGGCCCGTATGGCTTTGTCAGTGGTTGAATCAGTCATTTGTTTGCCGGTCAACAAATTATAAGAGCCGTACGATTTGGCCCTCATACAATCCGTATAAGCTTATCCTCTCTACCATACGACCCGTTTGACCACTTTTTGCTCTCCCATCCGGTGCGTTTGACTAAACGGGTTGTATGACACGCCTGTCTTGTCTGGATAGCACAGAAGTGGTGCTTGTCTAGCGGCTGCCAAAAACTAACGGGAACCTAAATTTCCCCTCGAATTTAATGCGATTTAGGACTGTTCTATTATTAAGTACAGAAAACCACTCTCAGATCCATATAAAATGACAGCAAATTGGTAGCAATTGGAACAGATACAACAATCCCAAATTAAACAGAAACTAACATCAATGAAAACAATAAATGCCATGAACACACTAAACATCAAGACAAAAGCACTCAGAAAGAATCAGATGAAACCTATATATTGCTGATACGAGATACCCCCAAACTATGAACACAGTACACTCTTCAACACATTTGTTTATTACTAGATAAATTTATGACTAAACACTGAAGCAAAGGATCAAACACACAACTAAAAAACTTTGCTAAACTTGAATGTAATGAATCCACGTGAAGACGCAAAGATTAGCAGATGGGTATTCAAATTCAAATGTTATAATCTTAATTTGTTGGAAGATTAATTAATTCCTTTGATGCACACACTAATGAGTTGAGAACGCACAACAGGGTGATGAGAAATGTAAGAAACAAAGATATACACCTGTAATTGATGATCAAGAAAAGATGGGATGAAATAATTCACCTTTGAAGCTGAAGAGGTTGTTGCTGTAGACTTCGCGATTGCAGAAAGAGAAGAGAAGAGAAGAGAAAACCCAAAGCCAGAATGTATGTGTTGGGTGTTTTAAAATAAAAAGAGACGACTAGTATTTATTTGTATTTTGGGATCTAATTATAAAAGGACATTTGGGTACGATAAGTATTGTTAACTTTAAGGTTATCTAGTCATTTTTAGTCGATTATGTATCTAGGTGTATTTAGGGGTGTTTGGGATTTCTTATTTTCTTTTCTTTTGATTTTTTTTCGTAAGTCAATAAGTTATAATATTGTAACTTATTGACTTATACATTCACAAACATTCCCAATATCAAACAAGCTTATAACAATCCCAAACACGCCCTTATTTAAGATGTAAAAGAGGAACAAGTCAACAACAACCACCATAATATCCGGGCAAAAGGTATTAGTAGAGTGGGAAGGGTAGGATGTAGGTAAGTATTACCTCTATCCATGGGGATAGAGAGATTGCTTCACGAGAGACCACCGACTCAAAAAGAAACAACACGCAAACGCACATATACCAATAACAAAACCAATGATGGCAGACTGACATAGTAGACAAAAACACATTTAACATCACAAAACACAAATAGACATAACTACAGAAAAATAATCGCATTCAAAGTCTACCTAAGATGTAGTAGAATCTAAGCCCTAAGACAAAGCTAAGACACAAGAGTGTCATCCCCTGAAAATCATTAACTTAATCCTACGTTTTCATAAGCTCCTATCATGAACTATGTCCTCAGATAAGTGAAGCTCTATCAAGTTATGTGCAATTCACTCAAACATACTATTATGCGAAGAGTTATGTTGTTTGAACTTAAGTGTTGTGATAATTCTCCAACTATATAAAGTGTAAGTACCTAAACCAAGCACCCTATAGCTGGATGCCGTCACATCGTTTGTACGTTAAAAAAAGCTTTACTTCATTTAATAATTGCAATGGAACACCTTACATAAAATTGTCGATTATTATTTAAAAGTGTACATCGCTAGTTTATACAACAATACTACTCTCCAACGAACGACAAGCCATGCCTACGAGATCCACCGGCCAAACCAAGAGCTCATCGTCCTAAAAATATTGACTTGCATACAATCTAACATAAACGCAAAAGTCAGCTACGCTGAGTGAGTCACATCAATAACTTTTAAAGGATAACTCAGTTTCATAAATTGTTAATTAACATGTCCGGTTTTAAGTAAGTTCCTTTTTAATTGGAAATCATTAATGCTCAAGGATAGACTACTTTAACCTGCCTGAAAAATAACTAACCCGTTGCCCTGACACAATCAACTAAACTCCCGGGAGTCATGACACAAATCCCCGACACCCATACTCCCTATGCCAACACGTTTTTAGACTAAGTCAAGTTGCCCTAAGCAATATAGAGCGTACTCGCCGTCACACCTCAATCTACGACGGAATATATCGAGACGCGACTGAGTAGCTCATAAGACACTATTAAATAAGTCATCATTATCTAATTATTTTATTGGCATAAACCGAAGTGCACTTTACAAATATTCAATAACAAATAAAAAATAAATAACTAATTTAAATAATTGTTTTTATTTTGTTCATAACCTAAGACATAGCTTTTACGAGCTTCAAACTTCAAACATCCAATAAAGCTACATGCAACATGCGTAAAAATATGGTTTTGTGAACATAATTGTTAAGTGAGCAAACACAAGATTTAATATAACATATTAATGAAAATACAATTCATATGCGGCTTGTGGTATCACATTAATTAAATAAACAATTGACTAAACAAATAATGTGTCTTTTGGCCATGACGCTAGTCCCGTCAATGGTTACTCGAACGGTGTATGATCATACTAAATGAGGAAGGATGAGGATGAAGTGGTCCAACTGCCAAACAATAAATAAATAAATAAACAAACACATATACAAGTAGCATATAATCAATCAATTGAGCATAAACAATTTAAATAGTAGTACACATGTTACCCTCAAAATAATAGACGGAAAATGGATGTGATTACTCACCTTGATTGGTGAATGAAAAGATCGGGTTTTTGGTTAAGCTTGGGTGAGTCCTAATGACTAATCCCTAAATCCAAGTAAATAATGCTTCTTTAGAATGTGCTTGATAAATAGAGGTTAAAGAAACACACACACACACACATATATATATATATAATATATATATATATATTAAAATAACATAGCTAGAAGTTGAAAAAGAAACCAGAAAAACTAAATAAGTTTGGACAGATTTATGTGACCGATTGCATAAATGCTTAAAAATATCATTAACTTCTCAAAAATATAAAAATATCCATTCAACTAAATTAATATGTAAGGAACAACTTTTCTTTAGAAGGTTTGCCAAGATACGGACCTGAGATAGGCTAAAATAGTCGGTCTTCATAAAGGATAGAAATATATGCGCACTGATTTTAAAATAACAATTACGAAGCCATACGAAAGGAAAAAAAATACAAATAAAAAGTCTTTAGAACTGTAACTCAATAATTAAATGATAGGATTTGGCCTTACATAGTTCTAGTTTGTTATGACCAAATTATTGCTCAACCTTTGTTGAACAATTATGCTGTCAAATCTGGAACATTGTAAATAACAATGTTTTGATGCTTTGGAATGAATTTTGAAAAGAAAAATTATGAATCACGTGTGGTATGACAAATACAATAAGTATGGTCATGTATCATTAAAATCCTTATGGTTCATGAATTAAAATAAATTAAACAAAACAAAAACTTCAAGAATGTAAGAACTTGTAAAGGTGTGACCAATAAAGATCACCTTATGGTGAAGGACGACCCCATCATTGGTCTTGATGATGATTTTAAGTCCTGAGTGACAATGTGAACTCTTTCGCAATTATAACCAGTGTAAGTTAGCAAATCTTTTGAAGTTTTTAGAACGGTTCTTTGTAGAACCGTCAAAAAGGATACAAATATAGATTATATATAGCGTTTTTTTTTTCTTTTCTTCTTTATAATCTAACATTTTAGTTTGATAAAGATGTTAACCGTTTAAAACTACTGAAAACAAGTGTTAAAAAGTTTGTTCAATAAACAACGCTAACCGAACCGAACCACAACCCACACCCTAAATGAACCAAACCTGTCGCCTAGCGCCACTAAGGACCATCATCGCCGCCCCCTTCCTTGTGTCGCTTTCTCTCTCCCTCGGCTCTTCTTCTTATTCGCGGTACACACACTCCACCAGGCTTTGATAATGTTGAGTAGGGCTTAGGGTGGGGAATATTGCTCCCAAAATTTACATTCAAGCCCCTCAAGGTTGCTCCTTGTCGATATAATTCAATATTTCACGTTTCATTTTCCGACTACGCTAATCCATCCACATACGCTTCGTTTAATAATACTCTTTTGCAGTAAACTCGTTAATTGAATTGTGTGACAAGTTTACAGAATTAACCATCAAAACCCAAACCATTTACCGGTAGATTTCGAGGTGTTACATATTGGCTCTTGTTTTCTTTTTGGAGTATACGATTGAATCTTCCAAAGTACGTACCATCGAAATATCACAATCTAAAAGTTATCTTTACACAACTTTTACAAACATCCAACCCTTTTCGAATTACAAAACTTACGCTTATTTATAATCTTACATGGATAAAAAAAACTCGTTCAAATTCTCATTAATCAATATTAAACTTGCTCCAAAATTATCTTGAACAAATGTTGCACTACCCTTTTCACAATTCTTTAGTTTTATAAATTTCTAAGTTTCTAACAAATTCAAAATACTATTTACCATATAATTTGCAATTACGATAATATACTAACATATTCAGTTTCGATGCATGTAAAAGAATACGATACTCTTTTAAGGTAATCAGGCGGGTGTAACTTAATACAATACTCGTTCAAACCCACAATCTTTTTATATAACGAAAGGTGCGATGAGTAACTCTAACATGGAAGTTGAGTATATGGGGAGTTAATCAAACTTCTCTTATTTGCAAGTCAAAGTTTTATTTGATTATTTGCTTTCACAATTCTGAATCACATTTGCTTATGTGATAATGAATTTTGTATTTAATCACACTATACTAGATTCATATGAATCCACGCATGGAACCAAGACAAAGATGACCGGACTGTCAAAGTACACACAAAATCAAACCCAAACAACTGATAAGTTCAAAAGTTGGTGCAATTTCATCACAAAACACAAAAGATGTGTTTGAAGTCTATATCCAGAATAGAACACACAGAGAAAGCACAATTTTTAACAAATATCAAAAGAAGGTTCAGGTTTCTTCTTATGTGATATTCATAAAGTTAAAGAGTTCCATTTGACAGCAAGTTACTAAAGGTTGAAACCGAACCATGTCACGGCGAACGCGTTGAAGACTCCGCATCAGAAACATCATTGACGACTTGATCCAGTGGGTACAAATCATGTTGAGCAGCCAGAGCAAGAAGATAAATACCGTCATTGTAGTCATCTCGTCCTCTCTTCCTTGATTTCTTGACTTCATTAGCAACGGTTCCCAACGTAGTTGTAGTCACTGTACTCTTACAGCTTTCAACATCAGCTTCAATGTGTTGCTCTGCATATAACACCAGTAAAACACATGATTCTTTATGTTGTAAACATTGCTATTTTTTTTTACAAATTATTTGTAACAAATATTGGGTTTTTATTTATATTTTTATTGTATCCCAGGCTCCCAGCCAATCCCACAATTATTTTTCATTTCAGCTTTTGTTTTATGAAAAATCTAGATACAAAGTTTTATTCGATTTCTCACTATTATTTTTCATTTCATTTTTCTCCATATCAAAAAGTACTTTATGTTAAAGTTAATCTCTTATAAAATTTATATTGAAATCCATACAAATACAACCAAATAACAAAGCATATATATATATAGATGTTTGCTTTACAAAGTGTTAATTAAAGCTAAGTCATATATAGGGGGTGTTTGGGATTGCTTATTTTCATCAACTTATGACTTATAAACTTATGAGAGGAAAAGTTTCATAAGTTACACTTTTGTAACTTATTAACTTAATGAAAAGTTATAAGGAAGTAAAATAAGGAATCCCAAACACCCCTTAAGTGAAAATTGAAAATAGAGAAAGCATATATTTTTTTTATTATTATATAATACGTAAATTGCATTTTCTGTCATTTATGTTTTGATCAAATTTCATGAGGTTGTCCTTTAACTAACATATCTACAATGAATGTTCTTTATGTTTTAGAACAAAGAACATCAGCCATAAATACCTTAGCGAACACCTTTTGAAAAAAATGTGATTCACTCACTGATGAGGGAGAATCCATGATAAACCTTGAGTATAGTAATATATAACCAAAAAAAAACCATTTTTGAAAGTATCTTCTTAGCTCTTACCAGGACCGTATATTCTGGAATCATTGCTGTTCACCGGCCAGGCTTCGATGCTTTGATTAGCATCAGACAATACCAATTCAGCCAGTTCAGACATAAACGACATTTCTCTTTGTTCAGATGACATCTTGCACAAGTAGTGTTCGAAAACTGGTATCCAAGATAGTGAATAGCGTCTGGGTTCAGCAACCTGTTTAATTTTGCACTTAGTAAAGACTAATTAAAAGATGTATATATAGCTTTTGATTACAGGCTCTAAATAGTGATTCAAACCCGAATAGACTAAACCCAAACCATGAAAGAGTTAATTTTGAGATGCGGAGGATAAAAGTTTTTGGCTACTCACAACTCACAATAAACATACACACTTTTTAGTACACTTGAATATTGTTTCCTGTTAACAAGTGAAAATAACTTCAATATTTAATCCCTCCACATCTGTAATTAAGTATCGGTTAATTTGTTTAAATTCGTTAATATATGCATATAACTGCATTAACATAACATCTTGTTTCCTGTTAATATATGTAAGCAAATTGCTTCAATGTTTAGTTCCTCTACTAACTATGTAAGCATATCAACTACTTTGTTTAACTATGTAAATTTAACACATTGAATAAATTTATTTAAATTTATAACACTTTTACGTGTGTACAAACCTGGTACATTTATATGTATATTTTTATACCGAAATATATTCATATAACTTCAAGAATAAATGACAAAAATCAAATGTTCTATCTTCGATACAACAATTAAAAGCACAAAACCCTGGAATAGTACAGTTGAACTGAAACACACACACACATAGGGATGAGCTTGTACGGTACTGAAAATACTGATCTCTAAAATCACCAATTCTTGGTACCGGTATTGAAGGCCAAATTTCAGGAAATACCGGTACCGTAACGTACCTGTACCGGTACCGATTCGGTACCAATTTCGCTACCGTATCAATCGGTACCGGTACCGAATTTGCTCAACTCTACACACATATATATATATATATCTTGTTCGGATATTTTGAAAACTCCTATCATGAGTCGTGAGAACTTTGAGAGCTAAAAAAACATGTTTTGGAAAAAAAATGGAAGAGCTTCTACACTTTTAGTAGTATTTCGGTTAAATATGATACAAAAAAAACGTCGATAGTATTTTTTTTTTAAATTGACAAATCTATGTTTCACATGTTACGTGCATTTATGTTACGCATTCGCGGCAAACTGTAAATGCTATTGTATGATCCTTGTCAAAATGAAGATTCGTTTAGTTTTTACATTTAGGTTATCAATAAACTGGAACAATGTCTTTTATTTGATTGTTGGGTTATTCTTCGTTAGTTTTTGTTTGAACTTATGTACTTGAGATGGTTTAACAAAATAAATTAATTATTGTAACTTATACTAGAGTCGTGAGCTCATGAGCCAATTTTAGTGTTTGAAAAATCAGGATTGAGTAGGTGACGATAATTGGCTTGTGACTGATTAATTTTTAGCGAGTCGGTGTATCAGTCGCTAGTCGATCCTTATAATCGGGTCTAGCCGGCCCTAATTGGACCTAGTCGGCCAAATTTGAGCCAGTTTTACTAACACGTAACATCCCAAAAAATTCGAGTCAAATTTTCCAACTTTGGAAAGTTGTTGGATAAAAAATGTCCTCAAAATAACTAGAAACCAAATCCCCAAATACATACAGAGAAAACCAACACGAAAAACAAAAAAAAAACACAATATTTGTTTGTCACGCATTGCGACGGATAAAACTAATGTCCATCGCGGTACGCAAAGGACTTAAAATATCTAATATCTTGGGTGGTGTCGCGCTACGTGATGGATTCACCCTTTTGACCATCACGATACACGAAGTGGTCATTAAGTAACTAGGAACACATGTAAAGCCATGTGTCGATGACTCAGCGACACGTGGCGAATCTAGACATGACTCAACATGCCTACGGCGACACGCTACGCGACGGCCTATTCCTTGCTCCATTGTGATACACGACGGGATGGCAGTGAAATATGAAACTGGACATAATTGGGACGGGTACTACCCGACCCATTAGCGTTTGGGACTAGTTTGAAATTTTTTGTGGGTTTAGGATTCGTAGCATACCCGATTACCAGATAACATTGACCCAAATACTCGATTATAAACCCGATATACCCAACATAACTTTTTATAAATATTTATTTTAAATATATGTTTATATATTAGTACACAACTACACACGGAAACAAAACACTATATTTCCATATTTTTAGAAACTAAAGTTGTCGTTTAAATTTCCATCAATAATTCTAGTATTCTACTTCCCATATCCAACGAAGTGTGAAAGATTATTCTCATCCAGTTTCCCACATTCCCAAGATGCCCAGACGATAAGATTATTTTTAAACATAAGTTCAGTATTGCATTGGTTATATTATGTGAAAACCTGATAAAAACCCGACATGTTTGGGCCGGTTAGACCCGATGGGAAAACCCGAAACCCGACGGGTAAAACTCGATAAATACCCGACGGGTTTGGGACGGGGTTGAATAATCGGGTATGGGTCTGGGAATACCTAAACCCGTCACAAACCCGACCCATTATCATCCCTACGTTACGGATCGCAAAATCTTCTATGTAAGTGGTTGGGGATTTCACTCTCCATTCCAAACACACCTTCCTTTTGACACACTTAGTCTCGGTTTCCATGATCGACCCCTTACGACGATCTAAAGAATCCCCGAGCCTCGTAATGTGTGCCATTAAGTTCGAATCTCGACGCCACTCCGGAGTTCTGACAATTGTTAACCTAAACTTGTATACTCCAAATACATGTGTTAAGGTAGGGGTTCTATTTGAATTATTTCAAATGCATAGCTTAGACCCTAGTCGTAGGTATAGTCTAAACCTTGAGAAGTTTTAAATAGATATTTTTTGCTTTTCATAAATTAAAGTTCATTTAATAGATGCTACTTCATGACTAAGCTAGAAACGTAAGAGTACGTTGTACACACAAAGGTTATAGTCATAACGTTTATTCGAAAGAAGAAACGTGGTATATCAAACACTATAGGTCTAAATATTTTACTCAAGCAAATGGTGTATCAAGGTTTAAGGCTATATGAATTAGATTAAATATCTAAAGCTAGATCATTTGATCTAGAAATTTAAACAAAGTTAATCTCGTACTATAGGTGTGAGGTAACTCATCAAAGCAGACATCAGTTCAACAGATCATCATAGCAGAGGTGAATGCGCTAAACTTATTTAACACTCGTACTTAGGGATGAGCAAATCCAGTATTGGTACCGATTGGTATTGATACCGAACCGATACCGGTACAAAATCATACCGATTTGGTACAGTTATTACCAAAGTTTTGAGTTTCAGTACGGTGCCGATATTTCCAGAATTTTACATTCAATACCGATACCATCCCGATATCGTATTGGTACCGAACCGATATCAAACCAAATATTTTGGTACCGGTACCAAGAATTTGCGATTTTCAGGATCAGGATTTTTGGTGCTGGTACGGTACCGATCTCATCCCCAGTCTTACTCCTATGTATTTGTTTCAAAATAGTCAAAACATATTTACAAATGAGAACTTTTAAACAGATTCACCGCTAAGCCGAAAGATGAATATGTTTAATTGTTTAATAAGTTGATTTTACTCTAAAATGACAGTCATGTTATTTTGTCTTAAGGTTGAAAAGACAATTATGTCGTCTATCTTAAAGAGTCTGAACAAATTTATTTTTACTCTGAAAAGATTGATATGTCATTTGTCTTAAAGCATTAAAGACAAATGTACAGTTTATCTCAAAGAGACTGAAAACGTTTATAAAACATTATAACACAAGATAAAAAATAAAAGCACTCAGACTAAATGCACATATGTCTTGAATGAACATATGTCTGGATCCAAACATAATTGACAATTAGCATGCAAGTTATGTGTTAGTCTCAGACCATATCTCTAATGGGCTAAGTTTTGCAGATACTGTTGACTCCCAAGGGACAGAGTAAATGTCCTTCTTAGTTGTACATAAAACTATATTTGTGTTTTAATAATATTTCGGAAAATGTTTTGGAGTGATTCACAAGCATATCGCTGACATATTTTCAAAACTGTTTTACAGCAAATCAGTAAGGTTATACTAGACAAGCAAGACATAATAGGAGATTTATCTTATGGCTCAAATGTTTGAAATTATAAATAATGTAAATTATATTTTCTCAGACATGATTTGTATTATCAAACGGGTATTTAAATCCCGAGATCTTATAAAAGAATATTATATTGAAAAAACTTCCACTAAAATAAAGCAACTATATATTTACAAAACATGTACTAACTATTGGTTATACTTCTAGGCCTTGGAAGTCAGATGTGACATAACACACGACCATTTCTCCACAATTATGACCAATTCCCACCAAATCCTTATGATTTCAGTCCTAAATAGATTGAGGGGAGCTTAAACCTATCTCCTTTAAAGTTTTTCATATAAAAATGTGTGTATGAATGAAATTACATATAAAAAATTCAATCTGATTAATCACTAGTTTTCACCCATCAACCGAATAATGCTAGTGAGTTTTACAACACTGGCAGACAACTTACATACATTCATGATTTTGTATTAGCTCGATATGATAGTTTTTATCCTCATCAATATTTTATTTAAGACTATACCTATATATTTTACTTACAAATGTCTGGTATTGTTGGTAGTATACATAATGGTTAATATGACAATAGGTATAGTCTATTGGTGGATTTTACTAGCAAAATATTTAGGAAGATTGTGATTGGTTACTCAAATCTCACGTAACGAATACCAATATCACGCTGCAGATATGTCTCCATGGACTATTTAGGATTTCTCTCTCATGATGAGGACTATTTTGAGAATTACCCCTTTTAAATTCATAAATTTATTGGGATTTGTTCCCATTTACCAATAAAAAATAAATAAATTATATATATAGATGTGAACATGATTGTTTTGGAACATGTTAAAGATATAAAACGTTACAGATAACTAGCTTAATTCCCTAAAACACATGTATGATTTGTTAAAAAAATAAGACACATGGTACATAAATTCATAAGATGAATGAACAATAAAGAAAGTAACAAGATCATTATAAGTAATGTTCTTGATTCAAAACAATGAAGTAAAAGAATTACCCAAATAAAATCAACAAATGTGGAAACTAATAAAAAGTTATAATTCCGTCAATCAGTTAAGCCCCTTTATTTAGAATACAATCTATAGAGTTTGTTTACACTAAGAACTGGAAGAGGAAAATGTGTTTACCTTAGTTACAATTAGAAACCCGTAAAAGTCAATCGGGAATGCAAATAAGCAATGGCATGCACCTTTGCTCTCGTTTGTCAATGCGGTAGGCTAAACGGGAAAATGCAATTCGACGGCTAGGGTTTTGGTTTAATTGGGGATGATAGCCGATAGTTAGGTTTGGTCCTTATTAGGAGATATGTATTATTCAATGTAGTTTACAACCATAAAGGGCCGGGTTTTTGGGTCCGAATCATTCCTTTCATATTCCTTATGTAAGAACCGGTTATTTTAAATAAATAAAAGGATTTTAATTATTGCAATAATATCAATGAATTCATTCTGGGCTTTCTTTAAAGGTGAACTTAATTATGGGCTTGGAAAAAACCATAAATATAAATACCCAAATATATATATTTATGGGGAATAATACTTCACCATAATTACACTGTCACACCCTGACCAAAGGCGACGGAACATGCCGAGGTGTAACGATTGCCCATAAGCGCATGACACTAATTTAAAGCAACAATATTTAACAAACTCATTTAATTTCACAACATCGAAACTGTCACATGACAATATTCAAGAGATAGTCAACAACAAGATATAACAAAAATAAACAAATCAAATATTGTTCATTTTTGCTAATAACTTAAAGGTCTTGACTTCCGTTTCCTCCACAATCATCAAATCAACCTAGATGCAAACCTGTAACATTTCATAAAATAAAGTTTGTCAACACAAAGGTTGGTGAGCAAATCATAAGTTTGAACAATAGATATATAGTATGAAAAACCACAAAACTAGTATACAAAACCATAAATAATAGCTATAAACTTGGATAAAATAGTTATCGCTAACAAGTTAGCGACACCCAACTATAAGGGGTTGCCAAATAGTTTAGGATTTTATAGTTATCGTTAATTGCATTACGTTAACGACACCTTGCCATGAGGGGTTGCCAAATGGTCTAGGATTTATAGTTCCACCATCCGAAAGCGATAAACACATAGGCAAATAAGCATAGAACACCAAATCGAGCAATTATTCAAGTAAAGTATACAACAACGTTTGTGATTTAAGACCCGAGTATAAAACATTTAGTTTAGATAAGATGAAATGTCACCCCCAAAACAAAAGATAGAAAACGGGGTATGAAGTTATTCACGTTCAAGTAATAAACTTGAAAGATTGATTACTTGGAGATTTGCCGGAACAACGAGTTTAATGTATGAAGCCTAAACAAAAGAAAGTCTTGGATTTAGGTTGTCTTGAAGATGTTTAAATAAAATAATTGTTGCAAAAAGTAAACAATTTAAAGTTCGAGGTTTAAAATGTAACTATTTAAGAATTTATAATAATAACCCTTTAAAATTGTAAGTTTGCTCAAAAACCGGGTTAAAGTATCTAACCTTAATATTTACTTAACCAATGTTAAGTAATAAGGTGGGAAAAATGCTAAAATGCAAGTTCCATTGGAATAAAGATACTAAAACGGGTTTTTAATGAGTGTTTGGGTTGTCGGTTCGGGTCTTGACAAATGGTCAAACCCAAAGTCAACTTTCCAAAATATTAATTATTATGAGATAACTCATTAAAACATAATAACACTTAGCCAAACATGTAGATCTATTGTTTTAGAACTAACAACGTACGTTAAGCGGATGTTCAGTTTTGTTGGTCCAACTATGTTATGATATCAAGTTGGATCCAACAATTTCAAGTACTTAAGAAAATACTTAAAATCAGTTTGTAAACTATTTTTAAAGAAATATACAAGTCTTGATAGCTAAAAACACACTTGTGTGTCTTAAGCGAGTAAAATCGAATTGGTTCGGTTTCCATCTCACAATATGTTCCTTGATGGTCTCCACATGCCCAATTATCATAGATCTTGTATAATAACTTATAGATGAGAAATATTTAAGTTTTACAACTAAAAAGTTAACAACAAGTCTTTTAAGAAAAAGTTTCGGTTTAGTTCGGTTTTCATCTCCCAACGAGTTCATAGTTGGATTCCACATGCTTAATATCAAAGAACTTGTAAAAAAATGATTTTAGAAACTCAAATCTAACATTAAACATGTTTAAACAACTATTTTTAACAAAACTAGTAAGCAAAAGTTCGGTTTCCGGTTTAGTGCTATTTACGGTTAAACAGAAGCATAGATTCTTAGAACCCACACCATGGAACTTGTAAATAAACTAAAATGAGCAGAAGTTAGTCATAAATAATATGTGCAAACAACTTATGTGTGTGTATATCAAGAACACGTAGTCCTCCATAAAGCCTTGCCTTACGAGGTCGAGACTCAACCGATCGGAACCGGAGAAGCAACTACCAAAGGAAACAAGGGGTGTGTATTATATTTATGTTGTTACACCATAAATAAGTATTAATAAGACTACATAAGCTAATTAGAAAGAAAGATTTAACTCAGTTTGACTTTTGGAAGTCAAACACTCAAAAACACTAAGAAAACAACCTTAAGATCTTTGTATTTGGGAGAGAAAATGAAGATGTAGCAGGTGTAAATGAGGGGGAAAGAGTGTGTATATATAGGGTAATGTTGGTGGTCAAATATGGGTGTTAAACACAAGAAATTACATGCAAAAAGGAGTCAAAACGAGCACAAACAAACAAATAAACGGGCTGCTGATCTGCAGCCCGTCGCGCTACGCAACCAGAATAGGGGTCCCCCGTCGCGCGGCGCGATGGGGTGGATTTCCTGATTTTTTAATATTTTCAAAAATGGCAGTTTTGGCCCCCGAGGTTCGTTTTAAGTGATTTTTAAGTGTTTTAAAGACCGAATTGAATGTTTTCAAGACCCAACAAGTGTAAAACAATATTGTAACATAAAATCCATCATTTTTATTATATCCAAAGTTTCGGTTTATAAAACGGGTCGGTTTACATAAATAATGTTTACAAAACGAATACGAATAGAGACCCGAAAATTGACGAATGTCACATACACCTTAGAAACACACACTCGATTTGTCTCTCGGATTCAAGAAAAGAAGCCTTTAAGGTGTAGATCTCATCCACACAACCAAGGGAGGCTCTGAGGGTGGGCAATGTGGGCGACCGACCAATGCACTTTTATTCAGGGCACAAAAGTTTTGGGGAGGGTTCAATGGAAAACTTCAAAAAGGCGAGGAACTAGGGAACCATGCGGTTTACATGTAAAAAAATAATATAAAACTCAATTTCACGTGAAAAAAAAAATAGTTTTAGCATAAACTTTTTGAACTCTTTGTTTATAAATACATCTTGAAAGCATTCCGATACAAAAAATTTAATTTTGTAAGAAATACTATTTTTTTTACATTTTTAACTGATATTTTATAAAACAAATAAAAAAATAAAAATTTTTGTTTAAAGAGAACGGCTTCTATATGTGTTTATATGTAAAATCTAAAAACAAAGATTATATAAAAATGCATTTTTTACATGTAAAAATGAATTTTTATTTTTTTTACATGTAAAAGACATGGTTCCTAGTTCTCAACAATTTTGTGATTATCTTTTGAACCTGCAGCTACACACACACATGTATAAGTTCATGCGATAAATCATCTTAGTGTGAGAAATACGATAAGTTATTCCAACCAATCAAAAATTTTCTTTTTTTTTTTCAAATAACTAAATCCAATGGCATAATGGTAAAGATTAAATTATTATATTTTGGCAAGTATTAAGTTTTTGAAAGTTTCAAACTATACTTTAGTTTAATTATGGGGTTGAGTTATTCTACAGAGGTCAATAAAAATTAAAAAGTGTGAGAATCAATTGGGACCAAAGGAAAAATGTTATAAAAATAATAGTATGTTATAAATATATATTATTGTGGTTATCAATACCAAATATAGATTAGGCTTTTCCTCCAAGTTATTTACTCCTATATATACATCTCATTGTATTTCATTGTATGACACACTCTCAATGAAATCACCATCTTTCTCCCTACATCTCTTTCTCACATGTTTGGCTATTAGGCTTGTTTCACAACACGTTATCAGCACGAATTGCTTTTGGGTTTGGTCTGGGTATCATAAGGTAATTAATTTTTCCTTGTTTATTACTCAAACGTAAGTCATATTGTAATTCATACAATAGTGGGACAGTGGGATGTGGTAGAGATTTGTTTTTATCTCTAAATGAATGATTTACAATAATTCTAGTTAACTGTTGGTAATTACTAATACGATATTACAATAATAGTTAGAATATTTGTTGACATTTTTTACAATACAGAATTATCTATCAAAATAAAAATCAAACCATGTGACCCCACATAAATTTTATACGAATTTATACAAAAATTTTGAGTAAATAATGGGGAGTTGATTAATGATTAATATTAAGATTATCATGTCAAAGCCTCAAAGGTAATGAGAGAGGGTTAAACCATTTACAATTATTTTGCTATGTTATTTTCTATGCTTTAGTTTTGATTAATAAGATAACATAAGTACCGCTTGCATATGCTAATTAGTAATGATATTGTAAGTATACTTATTCCTTTTAATTGAGTATACATGCTGTTAAAAGTAAATTAAGTCTCTTATCAAGCGAAAATATTTTAGCAATCAAATGCAAATTAATATGTTTAGAGTTTAGTCTTTTTCATTCTTCTTTTGTTAAACCATACGTAAAGATAATATTTGGTTTGCTTCAGTTCGCATATCCTAGAAATATATTGTTTTATTATATTGATTTAATTTAAGAGAGAATAACTTCAAAATTGCAATATAAAATTCTTGTTTGTCTTATCTTAAGACATTATGGTATTCAAAGTAACAGTTGTAAATCTTCTGCTAATTTTATATTTAGCATGTAAACCTTATAACCAAAAGTTATATATTACGTGTTATTGTTGGTAATGATATTATATATAAATGGATACTTTTTAATAGAGTATTAGATTACATGCATAATAAGAGTTATTGTTACAATGCATATGTAAGTTCAAACTAATATTGGTATTAGTTTTATTTGTAATTTGAATTCATAATATTGGTATTACATTAATAATAATATTTGATTTTATACATCAGTTATATATATATATATATGTTAATAAGTTAACATAATCGTGTCACATATTATGATTGTTTTGTTGTTTATTGCGTTTACATGTACATGTGAATATAGTAATAAAATTTTGTTAACTTGTAACATTAAGTTAAAATACAAATGTATTGTCAAAGCTAAGTATACACAATATTAATTCCTTATTGTAGTACTGTTCAATTGATGATATGTATGTACTATCATCAACGTTTATAGTTATTGTAAGTTTAACAGTAGCTTTAATATGAAGTACGAGTGTATAATTTTGTATTGTGTGTTATCATATATGAGTGTGCTTGGTTATACAATGATAATTATTAACTATTTTTCTTTTAAGTGGTGAAAAGTAAATAACATTATTTCATAAAGTTTTATTATAACTCATGTTATATGGTGAAATCTTATATAATCATGTATTGTACAATTTGACAATATGTTTACTTTGTACTTTGTATTTCATTATTTATTTATATACAAAACAACTAAATCGAAGTTATTAAAGATATATCATTCTCATGACAGAGTGTGAATATACTTTGATATGGTACCCAAAGTGTCATGCTTCCTAAATTTCATTATTAAAAGATATAAATATTAGCTCGATTATCTTACATTACTTATTCATGTAATTACTTCTCGATTTATTACATGAAGAGAAGATTAATTATGAGAAAAAACCGGACACAGCTATTTTTCATTTGTCAAACCTCAAATATGCTCCTGAAGTAGCATATCATTAAAACATATGAAACATTTGAGGTGATTTAATATCCGTGTTCGAGAAAATTTTGAATAAATACATTCCCGAAGTGAATGTGATAATGTATTAATCATTGCAATCATGGATAAAATTCAGAAACTTGTAACGATGATTATATCAGTAATGAGATCGACCATCATAATGATGGTCATGCTAATAATAAGATCGACCACCAGAAGTGGAAAAGAGATTGATCATATATGAGAACAAAATCTAGAAATACAAAAGTGAAATCACATGATTGTTTGAAACGATAATACAATGTTCACTCATATTTACAATCTTATACTAAAGAAGCATGATGCATATACGATCATAAACCTAAAGTTTATGGATCATGATTAACTTTTGACGTGACCAGTTAGACCACACTGAGTCAATGATGTGATATTTATTGAGGAACCAAAAGATTGTTCATAATAATTATACATGTAATATTGCTCTCAAGGGAAATCATATTTACAACTGAAGGAGGGTGTGAATCCGTAGATGTTATGAAATTGAGAAAGAGATACACATATCCTAACATGATACCATTTAGTGTTTTGAAAATCGATGCATCGTCTAAATGGTTATCAAGATTGCAACTTCATGTTTGCATGATCTATGGCTTAGCTAATAAGATAGCAAGCATATTATTCCAGGTTGATATATTTACATTCGATTATAATAATGAATTTGATTCCCAAGTTAATAATGATCATTGGAATAAGTGTTGAACTTTATAACAGATTATGTTCTTACATAAATTGTTTTGTTAAAGACGATTATTCAACGTATATAATTGGTCGCATAGGCAATTATCACGAGAGCAAATGTTCATGTTTGTATTTGAGTACATATGATTTTACATGTCTTAAAAACTAATCCACATCAAGCCAACACATTATGAACTTCCTTCCCATTATAATTGGTTTTTGGTCAGTAACCAAGCAATTCTCATCTAATATTTCGTGTGTGTTATATACTGAAATTAATCCACCATAAAACACAAAGATGAGGTCACAAAGGAAGTTGAGAATTTATGTCGGTATTAAATATTATTTATGATTATATACTTAGAGCCACTAATGAGATATTTGCATATGGCACATTAGTTTTCACTTTAATGAATCAACATTCCCAACATTAGGGTGAGATATAAAGCAGTTGGAATGAATTATCATTGATCCTCAAACTAAATTATATGAACTAAAAGTTCAAAGGATAATTCATGAATAAAAATTAACGAATGAATTACCGGACGATTCACTGACCAAAAGAGAGTGTCTAGCTAAGACACCTATACGAACTGCTAAAGCTCCAATTGATAAATGTCCCAGAAGGACAAACACGTATTGATAATAATTCTAATGCACGCTTGTAGTGTGGTAGATTGATCGGTTCCAAAGGTAAAATTTCCTCGAAAATTGGAGCAAGTAATAAAGATGGTCAAGTCGAGGTACAGTAAAAGGTCTCTTGAATGAGATTAGACATGATGGTTCTTAAAGAACCTTAGGTACCTGAAAACAAAGAGCTCTCAATAAATTATTGTATCATGTCTATAAAGATATATGGAATCGAAATAAAGTCGACGTCGTTATACTTTCATTTATATATATAATTAGCGCTTGAAATGATGATGAGGATCAAGATTCTAAATCTGCTTATGAAAAATGATTGGCCAAAGTGGAAAGACGCAAATAGGGCAGAGTTGAATTCTCTAAAAAATGGAAAGTTTGTTGGACCAGCAGTCCGTACAACTAAAGTTGTAAAATATGTTAGATACAAACGGTCTTGTATATGAGTTATGAAAATACATCAAGTGATATAAGGCAAAACTGATGGCATAAGGATTTTGCCAAGAACCATGATTAAATATGAGGAGACACATTCTTCAATGGTGGAAGCAATGATTTTCCGATAACTAAACAGTCTGGTAATATAAAGAGAGAATTGACATGCGTCCAATAAATATTGTTATTTAGTTGATACCGAGAGTTTACAATAAAATCTATGAAGGATTTGAATTATCAAATCATGTAAAGTAAGTTCTCGAGAACACAATGATTGTTGTGTATAGATTCATATTTTCAATACTTTACAATTATTGAATATGTTGAACATAAATGGAACTCCTGAAGAGTTTTTTAAGGTAATTGAATACTTGAAAAATTAATTGATTATGTGCATCAACAAGCATACACATAGAAGAGATTGTACGTGATGAGCATAATATCTCAATAAACAAATAAATCGTACAATATGGATTTTTGATATGTGATACAAAATGATGTGTTAATGAGCAATTTTATGTAAAAAAATCATGAAAAAGTGAATGCATATGCATTATTTGTCAAGTTGAAAGAGTCCATAATGGATTGGTAAATGCATGGATTTATGCTTATTACGTATGGACTAAATTATTTGGATTGAGCTTGACACAACTCTAGAGATATTTTGATAGAGAGGGAGATAATTAGTCATACTTTTATCAAAATTTCACTCTTAAAAGGTCATTATAATCACATTTTACAATGATGTACATATCACAAAAAGAAACTTATAAGCTTTTAAAGAGAAAATTCTTTTTGAAAGATCTTGACATAGTGTGATTATTGTTCGACTTATAGTTCGAGTAGATGTGTAATTATATGCTTATAAATCCATCAAAGTTGATACATTTTACCGTGGACAAGTTTAATCATATTTAGCATGTTAAAGGATGTCTAACAATGACTCTATATCATTGTCTATCTGAATATGAAATGTTATTGGTTCGGAAATACCATAATTAAATGAGTATGTGCATTATGTTGTCATGTTAGCTATATATGATTATTCTTTTATTTATTTATATTTATTGGCATGTGTCCTGCTAGGAGACATCAGAATGGGTTAAAACATATATTTCAGGTATGAAATGTATGTGTTTATAATTCACCAGCCCATCAAAACAAGTTTGGTTAGTCTTGTTGATGCAGAGAAACACAACAGGATCATAGTGTTTACCAGATGAAGCAATAGAAGTTTTCACGTGAAGATCATACAATATTATTCAACTTAAGGATTCAAATGTCAAGGGACGAAGACGCATATGATTGACTACAAAAGCTTTGGGTAACTTTCACAGAAGATCGATATTTACCATTTTAAAGGATACATAAATCAGGGGGAGACAATACGCGTTGCACTCTTTTTCCCTTAGCTATGGTTTTGTCCCAAATGGGTTTTCCTAGCAAGGTTTTTAATGAGGCAACATCTTTAAGCGTATTGAGTTGATAACCAAGGGGAAGTGTTATAAATATATATTATTGTGGTTATCAATACCAAATATAGATTAGGCTTTTCCTCCAAGTTATTTACTCCTATATATACAACTCATTGTATTTCATTGTATGACACACTCTCAATGAAATCACCATCTTTCTCCCTACATCTCTTTCTCACATGTTTGGCTATTAGGCTTGTTTCACAACATAGTACACATTTTCTCTCTTCACATGCAAGTCACATGTAAATTCCCCAAACATTTTAAATCGTCTATAACTTTTTCATGTGATATTTAAAAAAATTACCATAATTACAAGCACGTTTTATCTTTAATATTAGTATTATTTTGTTATATAAAAATTAAAACAAAATTTATGTCATTGTGTATTTTTGCTTACCATTGTGTTTTTTCTTCTTCTTTCTGTTTGTCATTGTGTTTTTTTCGTCATTATGTTTTTTTTAAATACTAATAACACCGTTGTGTAATAATAATATGTAAATATAATGAAAAATGCCAACAAATTATCTAATACATAAAACACAATGATGAATACATATTAATACACAATATCCTAAAACGTAAAACACAATGATGAATGCATATAACACAATGACCTGAGACATAAGGCATAATGGCGAATCCATATCACAATGACCTGAAACGTAAAACACAATTAGAAACTACATATTACACAATGACTTAAACATAATACACAATGAACATAATACTATTTTTCTCAAATTAAGTGAATGCCACATGTCAATTCCGAACAAAATCAATGAACGTATTACACATTGACTAAAACACAATGATAAATAGAAAGAGAAATGTTGAGCTGTAAGGCCCCGTTGCCGGTGCCCTACTTTAGCGCCGGATTTACTCATAAACACAGTTCTTGCAAATCAGAGTTAATTTAAATTTTCCGCGGAAACGTTAACTTCAACTATTCATTACAAAACATTCAATCTTTTCTTTAAAGTCATAACATAAAACATCATATTTAAAACATTATTTCTTCCATCTTCAGATGTCAGCCGTTCAATCATTGTCATGTGTCGTCCTCATACCAGCTCTTTCAATATGTTCACCTGCGTGCATACTAAAAGTTAGCTACGCTGAGTGAGTTCTAGTTAATCAAGCAACTTACCATACAACCATTATATGCAAAGAATAGTAGTATGTTCGTATGCGTACAAGCTGCTATATTTCAGATCCACTCATTTTCATCCATTGAAGATCGATCCTTGTTCTTTGATGATCGTTTTGCTCAGATGTAACAAGATGAGGCGAGTTTTAAGATTAATTTGATGACAACTTCAATTTGGTTACTGTGTTCAAAAACTTGTTACTTTAAATTCTTTTCCATATGGAATTTCAAGGTTTTGATGGATATAAAGCTTTGTCAAATATGGTGTGCCCTACCTGTTGAGAATTGTGTGTCTGATCCATACTGTTTATATTAATTAATAATTCAGTATTTACATGTTTGCTATTATTATAATCTGAATTTGAATATGCATCTTTTAGAAACTTAGATGTGACTCTTTGCGGGTTGATGTTATGTTGCTCAATTATGGTAAATAGGTTTAGGTTTTAGGGTTCTTGATAAATCTTGAATATTGTTGATTTCTTGAAATGTGGTTTTGTTACTTAAATGAAGACGACGGTGGTGGTGGTGGTGGTGATGATCATGGTGGTGGAGGGGTAGTTATGTCATTTAACCACTCATTATTAACTAAAGATTAAATCTTTCTATATTTAATTATCTTCATTTTTTATTTTTATTTTTGCAATTATATTCTAATCACGCATTAATTTGTTTTTAGCTTTAACTTGTACTTAGGACTTGCACTTAGCAGTGGAACCATTATACCAAACAAAAAATACATAACATTCATGTGTGTTGCAACGTGTTTATTTACTCACAAAATTTAGATCGATTATACGAACTTTTTATCTTTAAACTACTATAATTTACTTCTTTTTTATGAACGTTTTTTTTATGTTAGTATTCAAACAATGTAATACACATTTCTAAGTTAGTATATGCAGACAAAGCAAAACAAATAAAAAATAAATAAATGTTTGTGTAATTAATATGTACATTTATTGTGTCAAACAATAATAAAGTAATAAGTATTATAAATGTGAAAGTAACTAAAAGAACATTATTTACAATTTAATTTTAATCCATTTCTTAGTCAATTCAATCAACTACACATCAAGACATACCATAAATATAGCCTTAAAAATTTTAGCCGAATAAGCCTTATTTTGCTACTCTCTCTCTCTCTCTCTAAACTTTACCCGGCCATCTGAAGAAACCTTGCTTAGACTTTCCTCATCTTCTTTTTTCACAAATTTGTCAATTCGATCTCTCTCCATAAAGAATATTATCACTACCAACGATCACTTCTGTTTTAATAAAAAGGTGATTTTATACATGATTAATCACTTGCCATTTTGGTTATTATGTTTTTCCTTTTTTATTAATTTAGGTTAACAAAAAAGTTCTTATAAATCATTAAATGGGTTATAATTGATGATAAAAAAATGATTAATATATTAAGAAACTTTTCTCTGATTGTTCTTTGTATTTTTAATCATCTAACTAGTCTGTGAATTAAAAAAAAAAGATTTTTATTTTTACTAATTTGAAATATATAAATGTGCTTAACAAGGTTTTTTTTTTCTTTTTTAATAAATTCATTGCATTTGCATTACAATGGATCTGAACAGTCAATATTTTGATATGATTTCTGAGTTCAAGAATCCGTTGATCTTTAATTTTTGTATTGATAAATATATTTATCATAAGTATTTTTAAGAATTATTGCATTTGAACTCTATTTTGCTCGGAACATTGAGAAATTTCTCAATAGGAAGTTGTTTAGCTTGTCTCTAGCGGTAAACAAAAGGCATTAGAGTACTTGATAATTTAATTGAATACTTAGTTAAATATCACTTCCCTCTATAAGATTACAGCCGTAGCGATTTTATGTTGTGTAATTCAAGTGAGACCTGATTTGATCAACAGTCTCTCATTGGGATTTAATTAATGATAAAACCTTGTCTGTTTATATATTATCGAATATGAAAGAACGAGTTGCCTTAAAAATAAGGAAACAGTAAATCATAACGATATTTGTACACATATATCCTGGTTATCATAGGTTTAATTAGCCCAAGACTGAGTTCCCTTTTTGGCATCAGCATGATCGTTTAATTGAATTACCTGTAACAAGTAAACCAGAAATGCTCACTTAAGTTTACACAAGCTGTGGCATATGTGTTTTAAAATCATAGCTCACAAGTTTTGCTCTAATTTTTTTTGCAGGAACATTGTAAGTCACAATATTCCTATAGAGTTTCTGTGTAGCATTTAGAATTTAAATCAGGGTGTTCAAACATAATCTAGATAATAATTGTACTTAAGACTTGGCCAGATATCACTTGTTTACTAATTTCATTACAATGTTTTATTAACTGACGTCATTTTATGTGGATCAGATGGATAACATTTTTGGAGAACCAACAAAATGTACTCGAATAGGAGACGCGTATCAGACACAAATCCCCGATGTACTTATGAAAGAAACCATAAAAAATGAGGAAAACAAATACATAGGTTCTGTAGAAAAAGATGTTCAACTTCCTGCGGTCCCTATAATTGATGAGGATGCTTTTCTTCTTGGTTTATATATATTTGGCAAGAACTTTAAACATGTGAAGAAATTCATAGGTAACAAGGGAATGTCAGATGTATTATTTTACTACTATGGACAGTTTTATGGCGATAATAAACGCAAAATATGGTCTAGCTCTTGGATGAACAAAAACAAAAAGAAGAAACCCGGAATGAAGATTTTCGAAGGATGGAGGCTAGAGGAGCTTTTTGGTTGCATATTTCCAAACGTCACCGATGAAAACAAATATCAACCGACAAAGGTAATATTTCTATAAGTGTATATAAACATTACTGCTACTTTCCGTTTCAACTACACAACACACGCAAAAAGTTTTCATACTCCATAAGTTTAGTTTCCTTACAATATCCTCACAAGAAGTGTACAATATCCATTCACAATTGACGTACAGTTTCCTTTTTAAGCATGCATACTTAGTTTCAGTCTTTTATAGCAAATTTTGGATTTGTTGCACTGGTCTTCTTTCTTGTCACAATTGATTACTAGAACAATAAAATGAATAGTTTGAATTATAAAGGATGAATTTGTGTTTACATGCCCATATCGGAGAGTATCGAATTCAAAATGCATAAATGAGATCAAAGCTAACAAAGTTTGATCTATGTATATCGAATGAGATTGGCAGAGATTAATATGCAGACGGAACAATTGGAGTCAATTTTGGGGCCAACAAAGATCCACAGACACCTTAATTTATACATAAAATTACCCGGTAGTTTTTGCGATATTCCTGCCATGGTTCAAACTATTTGCGAGGATTTTGAGATAGAAATTTAAAAACCAAGGTGGTACCATTTGTAAGAATTTATCTTTCAATTCATCTCTTTACTTAAACAAGTCCATGATCCCCTCAATTGCATCAAGGAGTGTCATGCAATCTTCAAGTGTTTCAAACGTGAGAGTGTTGATGATCGTTGTGATCCAACCAACTTTTCACTTGAATGGATAAGGTTCTCAAAATCATCATGTGCCTTATTGTTACCAAGTATGGTAGCCTTTTCTTACATTTGCTGATTTGGATATCAGTGTGTGTCAGTGTGCGTAGGCAACGGAAGATCCCATATCTTTTTTCCTTAAAAAACTTACTTATCTTGCATTTAATCCCTTCAATTTTTATCACAAATCCTTGCAATATGAGTTGATTGAATCTGATGACATTCATGTCTAAATCCGGACTGTAAAATACACTCGTGATCTTCATTAGATTGGCATTTGATGTTAACACAATTTGCTCAATTCCCCTTACGAACAAAATTTTTGACTCTCCCCATTGGGACTGTTTTATTTGCGATTAACGACTACAAATCATTCTCAGGAATTTTGATTATGAAAGTTTTCGATTGAATGCAGCGATCTAATGTTGATTTCCCATGCAGCAGAAATTAGTTCTTGATATAAATTCCGCTGCCCCCCTTCTCTAGATTGGATGTTAGATTTTTGGATTGCTTCCTATCTAATCGATATTTAACCATTTCCTTAGTTCGTCTCTATTTCTTTTTAATCGCTCGGTCTTAATTGTTTTTTTTCTTTATTTTTTTGATGATGTTCCTATGTATCAATTGATCAACACTGCTCTGTAGTCAACCGATCAATACTGCTATAGTGTTCTTCTCGATTTGCTAGGTCTTGATCATAAGCGCTCTAATATCAAATGTATAAAATCAGATTTGAACTTGATTGAACAAAGATCAGAGATTAATACACATAAATAGTATCTTAATTACAAATTCATATATCGTTCCACATATATCGGCGCCCTTTATAAGAATATCGAACTTGTGCTTCAAACGACGCATCCTTTGGAAAACAACCTATGCACCTAAACATTTAAAAAACGCTTATCTTGTCATTTATAAAAATAGTAATACAAAGAATACTACAAGTTTACTTTATAGATTTCAATAAGTTCTACTTTAATAGTACCATTAGAAAACATCATGCATTTATAAAGGTTTAATAAAATGCTGATCTTGTCATTTATGTTTGATATCTTCTCAATAATAAAGAAATTTCATTTGAAGCATATGTATTCAGCATACTGGATATTGTTGGGATCAACATGCTTGTAGAAGCTGCTGCCATCGGAAAAGAAAATTTAGATCTTACGTCTAGAAGGTCCAAGAGTCGGTTGACAAAAGAAAATCTAGATCACCCGCCATTCTCTTCTCTTACAACAGATGCTATCATCAATCTTTTGAAATATGGGTTTCAACTAAGTAAAGAGAACTTATCTGGCTTATTTTGGGAAGCTGTCTGGCCTCGTCTACAAGCACGAGGCTGGAACTATCGGCAGCTAAAAAACTATGATTTCGATAGTTCCAATATCTCATTTGTGTTTCTTGCACCTGGAGTCGCAAAGTTTTCCTTAAGGTGGCAGACAAACGGAATTCATTATTTTTGTCATTTGCCGATATTCTGAATAAGGTGGCTTTGAAGCCGCAACTTATTGAGCTTGATCAGGACCAGGACATGCTGAATCTTGAAGAAAAACAATGCTCTCCTAGAGAAGAGGTGGATTCCAGCTTAAAGTATCTGGAAAATCAGATTTCTAAAATGGGGAAAACGAGAAGTCTACGAGATTCTGAACTTAGCGACGAAGAAGATTCAGCTAATGAAATTCAGAATCAGAAAATGATTCAAAACCGTTTCTCAGATAAATACAGAATTTCCACCCAATGTAAGTACTACCAATACTAAAAAGAAATTATGACATGTGTTAGAGAACATAATTTTAGTTATTTCATTATAAACCAAAACACTATTATAGACTTGTAATTAAACAGAAATACAAATGCATTGCTGTTAGAAGTTACAACAAAAGATTAAAGTTCAGCTCCTTAATACGTATTTTCTTTCTGACCTATCAGATGGTGAAAGTATAACAAAAAGAAACTGGCCATTGACCGGAAGAAAACAAGAAGGTCGAACCAGTGGATCTGACTTCCTTTCGAAGAGAAAAAGAGGTGTGCAAGAGACTAGCTCCGTTTCGGAAACAGAGATTAATATATGACACCTTCTGTTTCAATGCAATGAGCACCAATAAACTATATAACTTAGAATTTTAACTTTTCCTGTATATGATTAGTTGTTTAATAATATATGACCCTAGCTCCTAAAATAAGGTGAAATTAGATACTGCACCATGTAAAATTGTTGTGGTAACGGTATGTTTTTAGAAGCTAATTTGTTTGGCATCGAGTTTGTGATCTTCTAGTATGATGTACTTCTGTCAATATAGTTAAAATCAATTCAAGAACACGACATATTTAACGTAAAACTTCTTTAATTGGTAAAAACAATCTCATAAATGGAAACAGAAGTCACTCAGAGATACAAATCTTTCAATATGAAAGATTAAATTTGCAAACAAGTCTCACTAACAAGACTCTATCAGTCAATTGAAGATGGAAAAACACTCTAGATGCGGTAAGAACTTGCAACTAAGCATCACAATAAAGAGAACTCAAATTGAGCAACAAAGGAGATGGGAGACAATCTGGCATATAAACTCTTTATATGCTGCCACTATCTTCTTTTTTTGTAAGCTCCAACAACTAATTAGCCAGAGTACCCAAACTGTTAGGATCCGTGCATTGTTTAGAGAGGAAGCGGGTTGAAGATAAGGTACTCCGATCTCTTCAATATAACCAGCAACCAGCGGCAAATTTTAGCCGATACCCAGAATATTTAGCCTTATGCCCAAAAAACATAGAAAAAAATGTATAAGAACCCAAACTAACTAAAAACAGTCATATATGTTTGATGTTTTAATCACATAATTTCAACATCACCCCACCCCCCCTAATTCAAACATATCCATTAATCTAAACTTTAAACACTTCAAATATCTACGTATTAATAACAAGAACGTTGCCCCTGAATGAATTATGCTTGAACAAAATATAGTTTGTTTGTTTTTTTTCAAAAAATATTTTAGTGAGGTTGACAAATTGAAATCAATCAATCAATTAATAAGAATAAAGAAATATAACTTCCTTAATCCTACCTTAGTAAGCATGAAACAATTAACGATTAACAATAGAAAATCAAATCTGAACTTTTCTTTAAAATTTTTCCAAGGATTAATACACTTTCTAGAATTTATCGTTAACAATCAACCCTGAACCCTAATCAAATCGTAAAAAGGACCTTGAGAAAGTACAATGGCAAAAACGTACAGTCTTCACATATAAAGTAGAACGAAGAATCAAAAAAACAATCCAAACTAAAATATGTAGGCCATCTAGATGTGTCATAAATAAGTTGTATATTTTTTTCACTTCTAACAACTTGACAATCTTACGCAATTTCAACATGGTGTAGACATTAAGCATATTTAAATTTTCCCACCAGATCTGTAAAGAACTCAACTGAATGTAATATAAGACCAAAAGCAGTCTACAACAAAAAGAAATTAACGAGAATCTGAACACTTATATATCATGAAAAAACACTAGTTGAACCCACACAGGGTTAATCTAATATCTCAACTGGGGGTTTGGTGCAATCCAACCTCTACGAGCTAATGCGGATCTAACATGCAAAACAAAACATCGTGAGCTCGTTATGAGTAGGGGAATATGGTTGTTCTTCTCGTAACCACTATCTTGTGTGTCAATCAGTATGAGTAGTGAGAGTAAAGTATTGAATAAGAGAGTTTGGATCATTTTACCATTGGTAGGAGTAAGGTATTTATAGTCGGAGATGTTGAAAAGGAGTAGACCAGCTATCACTATAAGTATAACCTTCTATTATCATGGGTGAGCATGTTTGATGTTTTTGATTGGACGAGACATCTGGCATACGGAGACATGAGGCTCCTAAGAGTACAACGTGGCGTCCCTTGATTGGTTTATTGTGCAATCATAATCCTTTGGGGAATCTTGTATTGTGATTGACTTAAGGGCTATCCACCACATGATCCATGGGTGGTAGGTCTTTTGCCTGCGAGAGGTGCCTGCGGGTATTTCATAATCTGATAAGGATGTCTCCATGGATGACTGTGGTCGATCCGCATAAAACTTTCTTTGCCTCATGGGTAGCTGGTGCCTTCCGTGGATGGCTTTCTTTGTCTTGCGGGTGGATCTATGACCCATCCTCTTCAACTTTAAGTCCACAATCACTTAAAAGCAAACCATCATGTCAGCAGCTAAGCATTTGACTTTTATTTAACAACGGGAAAATAAATAATTAATAACTAATTATATTTAGACAAAGATTCTATAACTTCCTGCTACACAATGTTGCAGAAGAGAACAATCATAGAATATATCATAATTTACATAAACATAGGATAATCAGTTAGGTTCAAAAGAGAACTCCTAAAAAGTGTGCAAACGGAAAACCCCATTCCCAGCCGTTGATCATCTCCCACCTTACTGTGCACCCTCGATAAACTACATCACATCATTTTTGTAAAACAAAAAAACTCCTTCAAGTTTTATTTTTAAATATTATAAAACCAAAAAAGCAACGCAAAAATGAAAAAAGTAAAAAAAAATGTTTATCTATCATCTTCGTTCAAAAATATTATTAAACAATCATAAAATTGTCTGACCAAATGCATCTGGACGGATAGGAGCAGAGAATATTGTAGTGTACAGTTTCAAAATTGTCTAAGAAAGTGGGAATTCATCATCAACTCACGACAAGTTACGCCCCTCAACAAAACGGGTCGCGAAAAGAGAAAATAGAATTCACATGGAATGGAATTAAGTCAAAAGCATGATGACTGATTAAAGAAAAAGATCATGTGTTTGGGATTGAGTTTGAAAAATGCTTATTGGTGTTTTCAAAAAGCAAGAAGTTAAAATGTGTTTGTCAATCACAAAATTATTTTTATTTTAACTTTTTGAAATGGTTAAAAAACAGTTTTTTAAAAGCCTCATATCATGGTTTTTTAAAATGGTTTTTTGAAAAAGCAAATAAGTCAATAAACATTTTTCAAACTCGATCTCAAACATGCTCTTAAGTTGTAACTTGTAAGCATATATATAAAAATAAATGTGAATGAAACACAAATAACTATAAATAAGAGGAGCGTGACACAAAATATGAACATTTGAAGGACAAAAAGGGTAAAATGTGTTTTCATTGTTCGCCCTATCGTATTGAAACCCTAATACCCAAATTCAACTATAAATACCACCACCACCACCCATCCACTCCGTATCACCACCGCCGTCAACAATCCAGGTATTTGTAACTCATAGCACAAGCTATTTGAATGATATAGAGTTGCAATGATGTTGAAATCTACCTATTTTATGATTTCTTTCATGATTAGAAACAACCAATGGATCCTTCTGAGCACTCTATTTTTGTTATCTAATGTTTTTGTTTCGTTGAGGTGATGAGAAAGTAATCGGAAAACACGATGTCGATCGAAAAATACTTCCAGACTACAATTATCTGATCAATCATTTTATTATAGTTTTTTTTTATATTATTATTTTTATTTAAATATACGAGATGGAAGTGATGATTATTTCCCCAGATGATCGAAGCTGATTATACTGCGCACTATTTTTATTTCTCAAGCCAGAAATCTGATCCATCTTCTTTTCTTTATTAATATGATTTTTTGTTTTGAGTTTTTTGTTTATGAGCCTTCTATGACTTTGTATCGAAGTCAAAACAGTTTAATGAAGTTAATTGTCACATGAATTTTGTAATGCTTTCTCAACTCAAAAATGGTTTGTTGTTACCGTCTATCATGACCTGACCTGTGGAGTGGGAGTTAATTTTCTCCAATGTTTTCTATATTACGTTTTAATTGTTTTCTTTTTTTAGTGAGGTTAGTTAGTTTATTGCTCTTTTTCTACGGCTGAACGTGGCACTTATTTTAAAGGCTTTATTTTTTGAGTAATGAATATGATAAAATAATATAATTTGTTTCTGATTCTTGATTTTGGTCGTACTAAATTGTACTCTATGGTTTATATATATAGGGATGTATTATTGTACAAAAGTCAGGTATCATACATTAGGTATGTGATCTATATAAATATTGATTTCGGTGACATAATTGTAAATAATCTAAATCTAATTGATCAATTGATTCCTTGGGCGTCCAACAATATTATTATAATTTAACCATTGATTCATATCAATCTATAGATTGTCATTGTTTGATTTTCAATTTTTCATCTAATTATACAAATTTGAGCCTTTAATTTAACTTATTATGGGTGTTAAATAAAACTGAAGACAATGTACATTTAAATGTTCTGACAAAAATGAACACCTTTAAATGTTTGAGTTTTGGAGTTTAGTATCAAAATTCTCCAAAACTTTAAAAGGTCATCATCTAAACTATATAAGTTTCAGCTAAATTTTTTCTCTTAAATGATTAATTGGATAAATTCTAAGGTTTAATTGATCAATCAGTTCAACAGTTTTAGTTTTACTTGGTCAATTTGATCAATTGATGTGTTCATGATGGGATTGTCAATAGTTGTGACGGTGAATACAAACTTTGGACGATAACAAATTGTTGAATGGTGATTGTGAAGGTTCATAGAATCAATAAGAACAACGGATCAGAGTTTATGAAAATTAGAAATATTGCCACTGTATTTTTTGAAATCAACTATGTATACAATTATGAATTTGTATTGGATCCTTTATTTTTTATAAATTCATCAAAAGATTGAAATTAACAAATTAAAAAAGCCAGCTTTTTTTAAATATTAAGATATCCATATGCTTAATGTTTTCGTCACTCGAAGAATTATTCAAAATATAGAATTGAGTTGAAAGTCGAAGGAGTCGCGTGTTATGACTGTTATTCATTTACATATTCAATAAAACATTAGATCTCAGTCGTATAAAATACTTTCAATCCTAATTAAAGGTTTAAGTCTAGCTTTGCTCAATTAGGTTTAAGCAATTTTTTCTTATATGCGAGCTTAGCTCAACTGGAGCTTTGTTAACATCAACTTCAATTGTTAAGTCATTTCCCACCCATCTCGACACCATTTTTCATAACAAAACCAACATTATATTAAATTTACCTAACAACCAAACGTAGGATAGTACAATTTTCGATTTCAATCAAAGCAATTGATTATGTAAAATTTCTCACTGGTAAAGTGTTTCATACACAACAATCAACTTAAAAGACAATCAATCAGGAATGATGATTCTTAGGCAGGGTTTATGAGTTTTCTGGTAACATGTTTTTGTTAAGAGATACAATCAACTCTTGTAAACATATAAGAAAATTATGTGTAATCAAAATGTTCCTATGTTTTCCCGTTTATTACAATTTGTAAATCAAAAGATTTTCTAAATCCTAGTGGATTGAACTTGCATCAATCGTATGTTGTCAATCTTTACTACTATTTGAAATGTTTACTTGCATGTCAAAGCCCTTGTATTCCATTGGAACTTTCATTTCATCACTAACAAAACCAACCACAAACTCATGTTACTAAAAGCCATTTACAAAATGAAATAATATTAAATGTTAAATGGTAAAATTACCTCCTGATCAAAGCATCAACTGGCATGGAGACTTCAACTTCAAGCAAACTCTTGTCTTGCAGTTTGCGCTTTCGTACACGCTTGATTACCGCTTTCTGCCAGCATAACAATTATTGTACGGGGTAATTTCATCCTCAAAACTAACTTCCATGTTTACTTGAACGGAATTTAATATATAGATACTTGTTCAAAATATTTAAAAGCTCGCATAACTAATGCATTACCCAATTTCTTTAACCTAATGCAAATTTTTAAAGAAAATACACTTTGTAAATTTAAAACGTATACTGAATATTATGATTTCCCGTTGAGTATAGTTAGTGGTGTAAACGAGCCAAGCCACGCATGAGCTAGTCAAGATCAGCTCACTAAAAGCTCGAACCGAGCTAAGCTTAAATGACCTCAAGCCAGATTCTAAAACTAAGTTTGTTTAATAAACGCTCCTGAGCGCGCAGGCCACTTACTGAGCTGGCTCGCGCGCCTAAACGAGTTTAATATCTTTATAGTTTGCAATGTATACATTAAACATATCATTATATTACATGCATTAAATATATACTTTTATAGTAACTACTATGTATAAAATTATGATAAAAAAACTAATAACATATAGTATACCATATATAAAAAGTTATAATAAAAATATACAATAATAATAATAATAAATGTATATAAATTAAAAAAATAATAAACAAGCTGAGCTGACCTCGAAACGAGCCAAGCTAGAGCTTGAGCTCTCATAAGTTAAAAAGAGCCAAGCTCGATCCTAGAAGAGCGGAATCGGCTTCCATTATCACAAGCATGAAATTATTCATTTTTGTAATATCACAAAAATAGAAATCGAAAATGTATGAATAAGTATAAGTGTGTACCTCAGAAAACCCCTTAGTCAGCAACCTGGTAACCATTTCTTTAATCTCGTCATCTTCCAAAACCGAATCGTTCAAATCATCTGCAACTTCTAGCTTAGTGGCGGGTTCTGAAAAGTAAGAAGAAAAAAATAACAATAATAATTCCGGGCCTGTTTCGTCAATGGAAGCCGTTAACTTAATAGTAACGAATTGCATACCTAACTGTATGAAGACTTCAGAAACTTCCGGGTGAGAATTCTGAATCTGATCCCGAACACTTTCACCAATTTGATGAGCTATGCTTAGACTACAAAAAGGATCAATCTGCAAATATAAATATTTATGTTTATGTTTAAACAAAATTGCAGCCATGTTAGCAGAGATAAAACGCATGATGTTTATGTTTTATAGAATGTAAGTCACCTGAATTTTAACATCAAGATATAGAGTTGAACCAGCTCTCCTTCCCCTAAGGCGTCTGCAACCCTGCAAACTTTAACTATTAATAATCGTAAA
Source organism: Bidens hawaiensis (assembly GCF_021521415.1). NCBI lineage: Eukaryota > Viridiplantae > Streptophyta > Magnoliopsida > Asterales > Asteraceae > Bidens > Bidens hawaiensis. The sequence goes on along the minus strand of NW_027495300.1, from coordinate 140,547 downwards.
CTGCATACATAATAATTAAACCAAAACTCCCTTTATATAAGAACCAATATGTAAATCCTAAAATAGTGTTTACAGGATAAACTTGCCTCGACACCTTTGACTTGTAATACTGTCTTTCTGATTGAGTCTAAATCATGTGATGGTATTGAAGCATCCACCAGCTCCATGATACTGGACAAAAAGGTAGGATTTTCAGTAAAAAAAATGTGAATATTATTGATGCAGGAGCATCGGAGTATCTTTTTATTATTAGTTAATCTTTTATTATTTTAAGTTTATCTCTTTTTCTTTTAGTATAAATAGGGTGTTATGGTTTCTTTGTTATTAGTTTTTGATTAAGTTTATTGATATAAGAACATTGTTCTTTAAACCTTTGGTTCATTTTATCGTCTTTGATTAATCATGAGTCTCTCGAGCCATTGATCGCTTCCGAAACTGCATCAATTATATTCAGTTTTTGCAAGAAAAATGCATGTTAGACAGGAACCAATATTACACTTTTCGTCTTTTAGGTTTACCTAAATTGCAGGTTTTGTCCTATAACAAAGGTAAATAACAAAGAACGGTATTTTATTTGAGGAATTGTAAAGCATTACGTTCTTTCCACTAACTGGTATTAAATAGACTATTTTGCCCTTACACCTAAATGATGATATGTTTAATTTTCACAATTCCTTTTTATATTTTCATTATCTTTCTTTTTCTTATATGCTTTTTATCTCTTTTAATTTATACAACAACCGTACCAGTAAATCCCACAAATAGCAAAAGCCATTGGCAGGGTCTGAGAAGGGTGTGATGTAGGCAAACCTAACCTCGACCCATGAGGATAGAGAGGCCGCTTCAAAAGAGACCCCCGGCTCCAAAGCATACAACATAGAAACACAAATGTACTAGTAACATGACATATAGTGATAAAGTAGCATAGTAAATACAAGCACATGTGACATTGTGACATACAAACAAAAGAACGATCACATGCAAAGTCCACCTAAAAAGTAGGGTTCTTAGCCCCTAAGCTAAAGCTAAGACATAAAAGTGACATTCCCTAAATTCCTTAACCTTAATTCTACTCCTCCATGAGCTCCTATCATGGACCATGTCCTCATAGAGGTGCAACTCTAGCAAATCATGCCTAATATCTTTTAATTTATAAATTATTTTAATTAACTAATCAAGTTATTTATTTTACAAAAATATAGTTTTTATTAAAATTTTGTTTATTTTCGTTTGTTTGATTAGGTAATTTATTTTTTTAATTTATTGTTATTATATTATATTACAAACAAATTAATTAATCATTTTAGGGGTGTAAACGAATTTAGCTGAGCCGAGCCCGACCTCGCCTAAGCTCGATAACTTAAGTTAAGATACATCAAGCTCGGCTAACGAGGAGATAAAAGAATAATAAAATGAAGTTATAAAAAAGAGAGAAAAAGAATAAAAGAAAAGGAAAGGAAAGAAAAGAAAAGAAGATTGAAATGGTAAAAATTTGTATATAATACACATTTTGCCCTTTAGGTGTAAGGGCAAAATAGTCATTTTGAAAAAGTTTTAACAGATTATTTAACAATAGTCAGTGGAAAGGGCATCATGTGTTACAACTTTTCAAGTAAAGGATGTTCTTTGTAATCACGTTATTACATAACAGAGCCTGCAATTTGGGTAAACCTAAAGGACGAAAAGTGTAATTAACTCTTAATTTTAAATATTACATGTTGGTGCAAGATCAGAGTGAAAGCAATGGAGGGAAAATTAGTAATTACCTTTGGTACCCAGTTTGGAGTCCAATCTTAAAGATCATGCCCGAGACAACAAGTCCAGCAAGGGGATCAAGAAACCGCACCCCAAGAATAGATCCACCTGTATTTGAACATAGAAATTTAATGCATATTATAAAAGTACAAAAGGGTATTTCACACACAAAGTTTGATGATACTTACCTACCCCGATAAGAGCAACAAGTGATGAAATTGCATCCGCACGATGATGCCATGCGTTTGCTATCATCAATCCACTGCCAGTTCTTTCTCCTGCCCTTTTTGTTATCCAAAACAATCTAAAATATAGAGTAAAACATAAACCAATTATGTATATGAAACTAATGGCGCAATAAAGGGGACTTTAGTTAATGAGGATATTGTGATGTGGAGATGAACCTATCGCATAAAAAGTACAGACGGCAATCGTGACCCATTGTTCAAATAGTGGGGTTAATTTGGGCAAAAATAAATTGTATATAGGGTCATTTGGAGGTCATCTCAAATTAGCCAACAGGTCACTTTGGATCTACACAAATTAGTCAGCGGGTCAACTTAAGTCTACTCAAATTTTTTTCTTTTGAGTCAATTTGGATCTACTTAAATTAGTTAACAGATCAAAATAGGCAACTATTATAACAGTCGTTAACTTAAAAAGGAGCCCAAATGAGTTAGCACCACCCTCTATGTACAAATAGTTTGTTAATCAAACTTAATTAAAATATTACTCGTATTTTTGCTTTTTATAAAACAGCTCATTTCAACAGACTCCATTTTGACCCGAACCGAACTAATACTTTCTTAAAACAGCCTTTTTTCACCCAAATTCGCCTGACCTGCCCCTGTTTTCCAGGCCTAATAAAAAGATATTAAAAACAGAAAAGAATTGATTTACTAGGTACCCTTCTTTAACAGCAATGGCAACAATAGTTGTATTCAAAGCAAGGATAGGGTGATTCATATCAATCCCATGATGATGGATGTGACTGTCAGCATGCTGATGTGGCAATGATTGATTAGCTATCTCAGAAGCTGCTGACAGTACCCCCTGCAGAAAGGATTAGTGTCAGTATTACTTGTAGAATAAAATGTGACTAGTCAGCTTCTTTTTTCCCACAAAATAAGCAAGTATATTATTAAATTTTAATAGAGAATTATACCACCAAAACATCCAAAGCATGCCACGCGATACCTCCAGCCGATAACAAAAGTACACCAGAAATACCGAGTGCACCCAAAGTTTCAAACTTCCCATGCCCTGAAGTTAGTAAATATTTAAGGATAAATCTCACCATGCAGGACTTTGAGCTATGTCAAACAGGTATTTAAGTTTATTCATATATCATAATTAGCATAATAATCATGACATAAATGGGATATACAGCATGTCACATTCACATGCTAATTTTAAACAATTAAATTTCAAATATAATGTCCTATTCAACATGAACTGAACAGACTAATAAAAATGTGTCTAATCTAAGAATCTTAGCCTAGAGAGCAAGTGACTTGTATTCAGAAATTATCTGTCTCACATAGTCTCAAAATGTAAAAAATAAGAATTAATTGTGCAACACAGTTTCTAGTGAGTTCCTCTTTAACAAATCAATCAGGCAAACTAATGATCAAATCAAAGGAGAAGAAAGTCGGTACAAATCAAAAGTGACCATATGGGTGTTCTTTGTCCTTTGGAATCCGTGAAGCTCTAAATGACAGCAAAGCAACACTGCTTAGGATCTGTATGAAAAAGTATATCATAATAAGCTCATTTTTTCATCAGTGTTCAAAGCTTAATCTGTAACAACTTCAATAAATGCAATAAACAAGAATAATTCATATACAAAGTTGTTGATGTTCACATTTGCATACATTTACAAGTCCAATGAACCATTAAACCGCACTACGTTATGTAAATAAACCAATGGATTGAATTAGAAATATAAAATCATACAAATAAACATCTACACAAAGTTGTTTTAAGTTTATCAGTAGGGATCATTACAAAGTAACCCTAATCAAATTACATCACCTATTTTTGGTAACAACATTACAATAAACCCTAATTTACAAATTAAACAAACAACAATAACTGTACCCAGTAAATTCCACAAATAGCAAAAGCTACCGGTAGGGTCTGGGGAGGGTATGATGTAGGAAGACCTTACTTCTATCCATGGGGATAGAGAGGCTACTTCAAGAGAGACCCCCGGCTCCAAAACATACAACATACAAACACACATGTACCAATAACAAAACATATAGTGAAAAGGTCGCATAGTAAAATACAAGCACATATGAGATCATAGAACCCAAATAGACATAGAAACAAAACAACAATTACAAGCAAGGTCCACCTAAATTGTAGTAGAACCTAAGCCCATAAGCTAAAGCCAAGACACAAAGTGACATTCCCGTTATATCTAATAAATTAACTAGGGGTGCAAACAAGCCAAGCCACTCGTGAGCTTCACTTATCGAGATCAAGCTGGCTCGCAAACCTAAATGAGCCGTTATTTATATAATTTTATTGAATATATTAAATATAGAATTTCATAATATTTTTTATTATATATAAAAGCATGAAAAAAATAAGGAAATAATAATACACATAATGCTATGAATAAAATATATACAAAAAATAAAAATAAATATAAGTATAGTAACTAACAAACAATAAATGAGTCGAGCTCAACTTTGAAAAACTACTCACAATCCAAGTTGGAGCTTTAGAAATAGTGCTCGAAACAAGCCAAACTCACTAGCTAAGAGCCCTAATAAATAACTAACGATATAATTATGAACTAGAAATCATAGAAAATATTAGTTTTATCTTCAACTTTCATATACATTTTAGATTACATGACAAAAATCAATATGATTGCGTACAGAATAATCCATGAATAATAATAATAATAATAATAATAATATTATGTTATGATTAAAATATATACAAAAAAATAAGGATAAAATTAATAAATAATAAACGAGTTGAGCCCGAGCCAAGCTTGCTCGAGTTTACAATTAACCATATAATTATGTTCAACTGGCAACAAAATTCAATATGATTGCGTACAAAGTAATCAATGAATAATAATAATAATATTACCACATCGGAGATAGAATGCGCAGCATCGGCGATAATAGCAGTGCTACCGGACAAATAACCGGCCAATACTTTACCGGCGGTTAATCCGACGTCAGCAGCCAATCCGAGCTTGAATATCCGATCGCCTTCTTTACTGGTCTGATCGTGGTGGTGGTGAGAATGACTGAAGTGCCACCGTTTCCAGGTCGTTAAACCAGGGTTTTCACGGTAATTATTATTATTATTATTGAATGATGATTGATCGGATAAGTGTGGAATCAGAGGGCGAAATGGTCTTTTGTTGGTGAATGATGATGATGATTTGTGAAAGTGTTTGATGAGATTTGGATTGAAGAGTTTGAATTTCATTTTGGTGGTGATTGATTCAGTGTTGGGTGATTAACTGGTTATGAAGAATAAGGAAGGATCTGAAATGTTCTCGTAATAACAATAATATTAGTGTTATCTTTGTGATTGACTCAGTTTGATGACAGTTTGTTTTTGGTTATGCCTTTTTTTTTTTATTTTTTTTTAAGAAAAATGAAGTCGAAAACACGGGGTACGGTAGTCTCTATATGATTCATAGCGTTAAGATATTGCCTTTTTATTTAAAAAAAATGACACATACAAACACCACCCCCGTGGTCTATAGGCATGTTTGACGTATGAGTTGTATAAACCATGCGTGACTGATAAGTGTACAGAGGGAATAAGGAGACGACTTTTTGTAATATAGGCCCTGATGTGTCATATAGTTCTTTGTGGCCATATATTCCTTGTATAGGCACTATCGCTTCGTATACTTCTTTGTGCGGATGAACTATATGCCTCGTGTATGTCTATATCAAAGTTTGGATAACCTATTTGGTGTTTGAAGAAACTATGTCTTTTTAAAAGTGCTTATGAAGAAACAATAACCGGACCCCAGGCAGATTACGGGTAACCTGGGGGTTAGATAGATGTTTCCCACGAGGGGTTAGACCCGGTAAAGATGGTTCTTCTGATAACCTGCAACACAGACACCGTGAGCTTGTCACTGAGAAGGGGGGGGGGGGGGTTCCTCCTTGTGACCACCCTCCGGCGTGATAATCAGACTAGATTGCTCTTTAAATATAAATGTATATTAAGAGATTGCTAGAGCAGATATCAGGTATAATATGATGATAATATGATAAGATGAGATGATCATACCATTTGGGGTATTTATAGCCGAAGGTAGGTTTCCAAGGAGGTGTGGCCGGCTGAACAGTATTCCTGTTCCACCAACTGTGGCCTACGCACGTGCCCTGCTGGTAGTTGGTGGGTAGGCAGCGGCTGACAGCGACCAGGCCTGCTGTGTACTATTCCTTTTCCACCAACTGCCGGCTATGCACGTGGTATGACAGGAGTTGGTGAGTAGGCAGCGGCTAATAGTGACATACAGTACAGGAGCATGCTGCTCGCCATACTGTTGTCAATAAGCTGTCGTATCTTTAGTCAGATCTTTTGCCCATACCTCGTCAGGTACAGTACAGAAGATCTTCCCGTATCGTACGGACTGGCTTAGTTGGGCGGGAGTATTCCCCCTCCCGCCTTTGTGCGGGATTGTTCCCGGCTTTGCTCATTCCTTCAGGTGACACTGAATGATTGAGAGCTAAGTGCCTTGTGCGTGTAGCCTTGCTGCGCGGGTGGCCTTCCCTGATGGCTTGTATCCGCAACTGCGGGAACAGGCAGAATCCTTCACCATTGGGAGGCATTTCCTGCGGGAACAGCTTGCGTACTGCGCGTAAGGACGTCACGTCTCTGAGCATGGTGGGTCCTGCGGATCCAGTTGGTTTCTGCGCAGACGTCCCTCTTCAAGGTGAGTCTTGCGGGTCCAACTGGGCTCTGCTGGGACCTACCTCTTCAAGTCCCCCCAGTCCAATGTTCTTCTCATGAATGTTTAATAAAGTGAGGTGAACTTTTGGACTTTAAGCAAAGGGTTTTTTAAGGTTTTCCATGGGGATTCTTCCCGCGGAAGTCCTTGTCACTTGCAGAAATTCCCGACTTTCCTGCTTGATCTTTGGGTATGATGCGGGTAGGTCTGTAACCTCCTCGGAAGTCAGGAGCGTTGAGTCCCACTTGTGTGGATTCTCCACGGGGTTTTGGTAGTTTTGAACATAGTGATCAATTATGTTAAAACCACCAATTCCATCCTGGAGCTTCAAACAATGTAGTTCTCGACGTTCCCGCTATGCGGGGATGTTATTTCCGTTTCCGCAAGCATTGCCCAGAAGATCCTTCTTGGTTTCAATTCCCAGCGGAGCGCTAGGTATGTGAAGGGTTTTGCCTTTAACACTGTACCCGCGCTCGTCTTACGGTTACTTTACTTCCAAGGTATTCCTGGCGTCAATTCCCTGCGGGTGCTAGGTATGTGAAGGGTTTTGCCTTAACACTGTACCCGCAACCGTCTTATAGTTACTTGGTTGCCAAGGTATTCTTGGCTTCAATTCCCTACAGGTGCTAAGTATGTGAAGGGTTTTGCCTTAACACTGTACCCGCACCCGTCTTATGGTTACTTAGTTGCCAAGGTAAGGGGTATTTTCCCGCTTACTTTTGAATCTTTTTGAATTTTGAAATTCGAAGAGTTGGTGAAAGGATAAGAACAGTCCAAACCTCTGAAACGTCGTGCGACGGTTTCTTCTGACTGTGTCAGAACGTGCAGGAAGTTATGGTGACGTGACAGTACATGGTCATTACAGACGCTTTTTCAAGCGCGTGGGCGCGATTTTTCGGGCGCGTGGCCGCGAAATTAATGGTACGCGTCCTTTCAGCAGCTGTTGCCAGCTTGCTTTTTGCCACGTGTCATAGTTTCATTGCACCTTCGATTTCTCTCTCTTCCGCATTAAATTCATCGCATTAATTGCGATTAGTATATAAAGGGGGAGAGGGTTCTTTGTAATCCACACTTTTCACTTTGCTCTTCATCTTCTAAACGATTTCCGACGAATACTCACCTTTTCAGGCAAGCATTCTCTTGAAATCGTTTTCTTCTTTCATCTTGTAAGATGTCTTCTCATGATCTCGAATCTACAGCCGATGACAAGAGTACTGCTGGCGAGTGCCAGTGTGCTCTGCCCGTCGATCTGTATCAGTACGTCGTCAGGAAGTTCATGCTCGAGTCTCTCGAGCCTGAGTTTCCTGAACCCCATCAGACGGTGTACGATGCCCCCAGAGGCAAGATCGGGGTTTATGCTGCATTCTTTGTCTATGGGAATCTTAGGTTCCCATTGACAAAGTTTGTTTATCGTGTCCTTGAAAGGCACGGTATGCACCTGACCGAGGTGCATCCGATGGTGATTGCCAAGGTTCGCCACTTCGAGTGGGTGTGCCGGATACTGGGCATTGAGCCCTTCGTCGACCGCCTGATGACCTTCTACTCCTGGAGGTGCATCCAGGGGTGGTACACGTTGATAACCCGGATTAAGGGTTTGAAGATTTGCGCAACCGAGCGCAGTCTTCGCTCGTGGAAGCGGGAGTTCTTCAACATCTCCGCTCGCGCCATCCCCCTTGCCATGAAATTCAAGAATGGGCAAGCACTTCCCAGCCTTCACGCCTCCAACTACCAGGAGGCGGAATGGTTTGCGAAGATATCCCGAGTCCAATCTCCGGTTTACCGGTTTGCGGAGTCCGGGATGGTGATGCTGGGGATGAGCCGGGTGTGGAAGGATGCGGATGCGCATAAAATCCCAATCGTCCTTGAATACGGTTCGAACTCTGTTCCTTACGGTATGCTCTTTTTCTTTTTGTTAATTTAGAATTTCTTCTAACTTCTTTCCTGTTTATTTCAGAGGGGAACGACTTGCAGTCGCTCATGTACCCGCGGGAGGCTGATGGTCCCGCTCGGATGGGTACTCGCGCTCTAGACGAGAACGAGTTGCCCATCCTAGAACAAACGGCGGATCGGTTCGTGGAGGTCTATCCGCTAGGCCACGAGATCCTTAGCGCCAGGCGGCCAGGTAAGGCGCTATTCAACCCTCGACCCCTCAATGTTGAAACCTCTGCTGGAATTCCTCTAATCGTATGTTCTGATGAGGAATCCGCAGATGGTCCTCCGTTGGTGCGGAAGAAGAAGGCTGCCGGCGGGAAGGGGAAAGAGAAGGTGGCCTCCACTGCCGATCCAGTGCCTCGGTCTGACTCAGAGGCCGAGAGCGAAGAGGTGGCGGGGAATCCCGGTGGTGATAAGACCGCCGCTCCGGAGGCTGCGACGATTGTCACCTCCGGAGAGCCAAGGATGACAACGGTGACCGGCGTGAAGAGGCCGGCTCCATCGGGTTCATCCCCGCCCGTCCGCACTTTCAGGCTCAAGAAAACCCGTAAGTAGAAACTTCCTCTCTTTAACTTCATAGTTTTCCATCATTAATGCTTATCTTCTTTTTGTAGGCGTGGATGTTGACGCATTCCAGGGTGGAGCGCAGAGTATCCCTCCGCCCATGACGGTAGGCCTGGTCAGCCTACCTGAGGCGACGACCCAGGCGCCTGCGCCTGCTTCCGCTGGTTCAGTTGCTCACTCCTTTGAGCCGACTGTTCCAGCTGTGATGACGTCACCGCCGGCTGTGAGTGCTGTTTTTACCGCATCTTTCACCGAGCCGGCGGTTACTTTTGCTGCGGATTCCGCGGCGGCGACCGCGGCGGCTGTTACCATGCCTCCGTCATCGGCAACGACGGCCGAACCTTCAGGTATGCATGGGGCTTATCGCCAACCTCTGCCTCCTTCCCATCTGCCTGACCTTTTGGATGGATTTCCCTTGGGTTCAGGTGATGGGTTTGGCGGCTATCGGCCTGTTATTGACCCTACAAGTGCGTAGGGTTCTTTTGGCCCATTTTATATATTTTTTTATCATCTTTTCCTAACTGCTTTATGTTTTTTGCAGTGTCGGATTCCAATGAAGTGTATGTTCCACGATGGAACATTCGCCGAGGAACAACCCTTCGCACCCCTGTGGAGTGCGTGGAGTGGGCTCGTCACGCTGCTCCCAATGGTGCGTTGGGGGAAGCCATGGCTAGCTACCAGGAGGGTAGGCTAACCAATGAGCTTCGGGTTCTCCTGGCCCGGATGCAGCCGCGCGTCGAGCTGCTTTGTCGTGAAAACGACAAGTTAAAAGCAGCTCGTCTTAAAGAAGTAGCTCAGGCGCGGGCTGTCCGGGAGGAGAACCAAAGGCTTACCGCAGTGGCTGCGGAAAAGGAGAAGGCCTTCAAGGCCCTCGAGGTTGAAGTTCAGGCCCGGCTCGAGGCCCGTTCCAAGGCTGCCCAAGCTGTTAATGAACAGCTTCGGCTGGCTAAGGAAACTGCAAGGAACGCAACCGAGATGGCCACCAATGCTGAAGCTGTTGCTGAGCCTCTACGCGTGGAGAATGAAGAGCTTAAAGCCAAATTAGAGGCTCTCCAGCAGGCTCATGATGCCTTGGCGATGGAAGACGCCAAAAAGCTCCAGGAGATCTTGGACCAGTGGGGGGTGCTTGACCATACTGAGCGGAAGCTAAAGGGCGTCGAAGAGGCTGCGGCTAAAGAAGTGTTGCTTGCCAACCTCAACAAGAGTGAAGCCGAACGCGCCCGTAACGAAGCTCAAGCTGCCCTCCAAAAAGCTCTGGTTGCCAAGGAATGGCTTCTTCGAGAAGCGTTGTCTCAGGTATGCTTTTCATATCTTTACGCTTTTCTTTGTAAATAGAAAAGGTTCTGATACTTGTATATTTTCTTGTAGGTTGTGCATCGAGTCTTTGCTGATACGTCTTATGACGATGCTATGAGCGCAGCCCTCAACGCTTCTCACGAGGATGGGGAAAAGGCCGGCTTCCTGCTTGGTCTAGGGTTCGTTGAGAAAGGCATCCCGCCTTCCAACTTCCCTTTGTATAATGTAGATACTGAAGCTGTATACGACTAAGCAGTGAATCAGTACGCCGCCTTCCCGTATCCGGTGGTGGAGAAGGTGAATCAAGTTGCTGCTGCTGATGATGGGTTAGCTATCCTTAAAGCTTTCCTTGAACTGCCACGATCTACTGATGGTGCTGGTCCAAGTGGAAGTGGCCCTGAAGCTTGATCCTGAAGATCCCTTCCCACTGCTAGGATAGATTTATCTTGTATAGATTTATTTTCTTGTAGGCGGGTAGTTACCCGGCCATTCTTGTAATGAATCATTGTGAAATATAAATCTTTGTGCGGGTAAGACCGCTACTTTCTCTGGATTCCTTGCTTTATAAACGTTATGACTTGCATACTTTAGTTTAAACTAGCAATTTTCCAAGTATAGAATAAGTTAACCTTTGAACGTGGTAGATAATAGGTTGAAGTTTTGCTTCCTCTTTCGTGATTGTGCGGGTAGGACCGTCACTTGCACTTAGTAGGATGGCTAAACTTTACCTACATCTGACCTGCGTGGAGGTTTTCCTCATCTTTTTTGAAATTTCTAAGTGTTTAGGATAAATTAACCTTTGAACGTGGTAGATAATAGGTTGAAGTTTTGCTTCCTCTTTCGTGATTGTGCGGGTAGGACCGTCACTTGCACTTAGTAGGATGGCTAAACTTTACCTACATCTGACCTGCGTGGAGGTTTTCCTCATCTTTTTTGAAATTTCTAGGTGTTTAGGATAAGTTAACCTTTGAACGTGGTAGATAATAGGTTGAAGTTTTGCTTCCTCTTTCGTGATTGTGCGGGTAGGACCGTCACTTGCACTTAGTAGGATGGCTAAACTTTACCTACATCTGACCTGCGTGTAGGTTTTCCTCATCCTTTTGTTAGAAATTCTCTGTTTTGAATAACCGTTCGACGCGCGGTTGTTAATAGGTTAGTGTTCAGTTTCCTCTCATGATTCATGCGGATAGACCGGCACTTTCATTTAGTGGGATAACTGAACTTTTCCCCTTCAACTGACCTGCGTGAAGGTTTGCCGTTTTTTGGGTTTATGCGGGTTTTGCCGCCTTCCCCACGCAACGACTTTCCACGTATTTATGCGGTGAAAACCGGCATATCCGTGTTGAATAAATTAACCGTTCGACGCGCGGTTGTTAATAGGTTAGTGTTCAGTTTCCTCTCATGATTCATGCGGATAGACCGACACTTTCATTTAGTGGGATGACTGAACTTTTCCCCTTCAACTGACCTGCGTGAAGGTTTGCCGTTTTTTGGGTTTATGCGGGTTTTGCCGCCTTCCCCATGTAACGACTAACACTTATGTATGCGGTGAAAACCGACATCAGTGTTCATAAAGTACAAATGTAAAATCATCAGCGTCGATGTTCCATTTCCATTAGAAGTGGCTCTGGGCCTTTTCTTTACAAATTTGGAATTGATCTACATGCAAACTGTGTAATTGAGCTCCCTTCCATGTTGTTGGGATGGGAGTGCCATCGAGCCGATATGCACCTGGTTCGGGATCTCGTTCTTTACGCAGCATGTAGTCTCCACATTGAAGCTGGAAATTTTATTCGTGTTTTCCCCAGCTGGGGTTCTACACGGATCAGCCTGCTCAGCGTTCATTGCGCCACGAGGTGCGCGAGCGTCCCATCTCTGACAAATGCTCCGACCATGTCCTTTACGTCTATGCATTCTTCAGTGTTGTGGCCTTTTGTCCTGTGAAAGTCACAGTATTTGCTCCGATCAGCATTGTGACGATGTCGGATTATTGGAGGCTTTGGCCATGGGAGCTCCTTAGTGGCGAATATCTCGGTGACGCTTTTGGTGAGTGGCGTCCATCTGGAGTTCTGGTTTGACTGTACATTATCCCTTCCGCCTAACCGATGTTGCAAGCCAGATGAGGTGTCAAAGTTTACCCTTGACTGCCAAATGCCTAGCTTCCGCTTTTTGTTTAATCGGGCGGTAAGGACGTTGTCTTCTCTTGTTTTCTGGGTGTAGAGGTTTGTGCTCTGTGGGAGATCTCTACCCAGTTGCCTCTCAGTTTCCGCAAAGCGTTTAGCTGCTGTCATGATGACATCCCATGTGGATGGCATGCCATCTTTACCCGTTAAGGTGCGGATGAGCTCTGGGTCGTTCGCGCCCTGAATAAAAGCAGCGCGAACAAGATCTTCGCTAATGTTACCCAGACTTAGCTTCTTTGAGTTGAAGCGAGTGATGAAGTCTGGCAAAGATTCATCTTCCTCTCGAATGCATTTGAGGATTGTCCATTGCTCCTCGGTATACTTTCGTTGTTGGCTGAAGTGTTGGCTAAACTTCTGTTGGAAGTCTGCCCAGTCGTAGATGTGGTTGACCGGTAGACGATCGAACCACGCTCTAGCTGGCCCAACAAGCGTCATTTGGAACATGTAACACCACGTAGGTTCCGTCCAATTGCTAACGGTTGCCCCCGCTATGAATCTGTTCAAATGATCATCTGGGTCAGATATACCATCATATGTGCCTATGTTGGACATTTGTTTGGCACTTTTTGGGGCAATTGCTTCCGCAATGTCCCTTGCAAATTTGGACGTTCCCGCATTTGCAACAGTTGGTCTAAATGTTTTGGAGAAGTCACGTGGGCTTCCACCTGTGTTTTTTGGTTTGAAGGCTTCTCCAAAACGCCTTCTCGGTTGGGAGTCCGTTTCCTTAAGCTTCCCTTTTGCCCTATGGCGAGGGTTCGCGTCGGTGTCGGATTCCTCCGAGTCATCGTCCATGTATTCTTCGAATTCGTCAGCCTGTTGGACGGAACGCAAGTGTTCGTCCAACTCAGCTTGGAATTCCCTCTGACGTGCCTCCGCCCATGCCTTGACTTCATCGAGTGTTTGGCGGGGGAGTCTTGTTCGTTTCTCTAACTGGGTATCGGTGAATCCCAGTGAGCGATTATTTACTGCACTTGCCCCAGCTTGGGTAACTGGGGTAGTGTTCGCAAAATTTACTTCACTTGCCCCGGCTTGGGTAACCGGGGTAGTGTTTGTAAAGACTGTGTAGCCGGTATTCCCCCTAGTAGCTGGGGTTGTGGTTACCGGAATTTCTTTAACCATCTTTCCAGAAGTTTGAAAACTGAAAAAAAATGTTCTAGCTTTATGCACGGATGGCGCCAATGAAGAAACACTAACCGGACCCCGGGCAGATTACGGGTAACCTGGGGGTTAGATAGATGTTTCCCACGAGGGGTTAGACCCGGTAAAGATGGTTCTTCTGATAACCTGCAAAACAGACACCGTGAGCTTGTCACTGAGAAGGGGGGGGGGGGTTCCTCCTTGTGACCACCCTCCGGCGTGAGAATCAGACTAGATTGCTCTTTAAATATAAATGTATATTAAGAGATTGCTAGAGCAGATATCAGGTATAATATGATGATAATATGATAAGATGAGATGATCATACCATTTGGGGTATTTATAGCCGAAGGTAGGTTTCCAAGGAGGTGTGGCCGGCTGAACAGTATTCCTGTTCCACCAACTGTGGCCTACGCACGTGCCCTGCTGGTAGTTGGTGGGTAGGCAGCGGCTGACAGCGACCAGGCCTGCTGTGTACTATTCATTTTCCACCAACTGCCGGCTATGCACGTGGTATGACAGGAGTTGGTGAGTAGGCAGCGGCTAATAGTGACATACAGTACAGGAGCATGCTGCTCGCCATACTGTTGTCAATAAGCTGTCGTATCTTTAGTCAGATCTTTTGCCCATACCTCGTCAGGTACAGTACAGAAGATCTTCCCGTATCGTACGGACTGGCTTAGTTGGGCGGGAGTATTCCCCCTCCCGCCTTTGTGCGGGATTGTTCCCGGCTTTGCTCATTCCTTCAGGTGACACTGAATGATTGAGAGCTAAGTGCCTTGTGCGTGTAGCCTTGCTGCGCGGGTGGCCTTCCCTGATGGCTTGTATCCGCAACTGCGGGAACAGGCAGAATCCTTCACCATTGGGAGGCATTTCCTGCGGGAACAGCTTGCGTACTGCGCGTAAGGACGTCACGTCTCTGAGCATGGTGGGTCCTGCGGATCCAGTTGGTTTCTGCGCAGACGTCCCTCTTCAAGGTGAGTCTTGCGGGTCCAACTGGGCTCTGCTGGGACCTACCTCTTCAGCTTACGTCTTTATGAAAATTACTATTGTAGCCACGAGGGAGATGGGGATTGATTATGTTATTTAGAGAAGTCTTCGTTTTAATTGGACTAGACATTCTACCTGTTAAAAATAGAAGACCGTTTAGTCTTTGTCGAAGGTTATCCGGTCATAAGATAATTGTGAGATTTGTAGTAAAGAGTGAAAAATGAATGTTACATTAGCAGATTATATAGGCTTACGAGGTCAGTAGCAAATAGCAATGCTATCTTGGAATGCCTTCCTCCTGGACTATTGTTGATCGAGCTCCTTTTGCCTTCCTCCTATTGTTTCTTAACTTTAGGTATAATTTTTATTAAATGTATCCATAACATAAATTTAGTTCAAATTATCTCACTCATAATGAACCTTTTGATTAAGTATTGTTGATCTCAAACCCGAATAATTTTGAACAAGACTTTTTATTCAAAGAGTTCATATTCAAAAACTTGAGTATGACGTTGATTTGGTTAATGTGTTGGGGTGGGAGGGGCACTCCTCCTTGAAAACATAACTTCTTCTTCAGTCCACTCATACCGTTGCTCGTAGTACAACCGATAGTCGATGATCGCAAAATTCATAACTTCTTCGGTCCACTAATCAGGTTGGTCCTTCATAGCGCGTTGGTAGAGCGTGTTAAGCCTTACACACTTATGGCAGATCACCTTCCATTTCGCCAATAACTAATCAACGGAGTGGCAAATTTCCCAACCCATATGGGTTTCAAATCTTTAATTACGGTTTAACAAAAGCTAACATTCATTTTGGTATTGAGGGTCTCCACCACACAATCGTCAACCCACCTTCCTAGGGCGTCCACGGTTCCCGTCTCAGGTTTGGTACATGATGGCTAACCTTGTTGTTTCTTTTGCCTGGTTGTTTCCTTTCATGGTATTTGTTCGAATAGTCAATAATTTTATCCGCAAGAGCTCGGAAGCTCCAGGTTAGGTGCCTCGCTAACTAGGGTTGTTCACGGTTCAGTTTGAAACCGTGAAACAACCCAAACCGGTCATTTCGGTTTCACGGTTGGTTATTTTTCTTAAGGGTTGGGGCCGGTCGGTTTCAATAATTTCAAACCGTAGCGAACTGTTTGGTTTACAGTTTGTGTCAAAAACCAACTGTATAAAACCGGACCGGACCGTACAATTTAATTATACTTACTTTTCAAAATATTTATGTTATATATTATCAGTATTTTTGTTAAATATAAACCGGTAGTGTAAGTGTATAATATTCGTATTAATGATTAACTAAATACTAATTGGAAAATGAGTCGAGGCCCAAATCCTAACCGCAGTAACAAGTTGCAATGGATCTCACTTTGGGTGTTTTATAATTAAACTATTAACCTATATATAACATACATTTCATGTTTCCGGGCAACTTGTGTTTAAACATCACTATGGACGAAACTTATATAAATAAGTTAAACTTTTGCATATTATTCATAGCCCAACATGTCCAAACCGTAACTAACGGTTTGGTTCAGTTTAAAAATTCAATGGTTTGGTTTTGGTTTACAAGAATAAAACCGTTACTAACGGTATGGTTCGGTTTAAAAATTCAATGGTTTGGTTTATGGTTTGACCCAAAAACCGTGAAAACCGGATCGTGAACACCCTTACCGCTAACCCTTGCAAGTTGACGAAAAAGAAAATCCAAGTAATAGATTCATGGCGATTCATCTCAACAATTGTTTTCTTGATATTTGTTAAAATAGTCAATTATTTTATCAGCCAAAATTGCAATTTGTTAGTCTGACCAACTGAGCAGCCTCCCACATCGCCTGAGGAATAAATATTATTAGTTTTTATAAACATTGGTCAGACTTTTTGCATGCCTGGCTCAGTCACGTGAGCAGGGAACGATGAAAGTTTAACTCCATCCAACCCTAACCAGGTCCGGACGGCATGGTGTTGACTTAACCAGAGCAACATTGTCGACTTCAGAGCGAGCATAGCAACTATAAAATTAACCCTCTCTTCTCAATTGAGCTTTGTTGTCTAGGAACTTTGATGGTTTCCTGCTCAATCCCAACTCCCACTTTTTTATAACACAAAACTTTTGGGCCGGAATCGGTCGCAAAAGATAGAAATCGGTTTTTAGTAGTGGCGAAGTAAACTTTATTTTAATCTTCTACCTTTTTTTTGTTATTTGATTTGCTTTGGTTAAAACTGAATTCAAGTTTCGATTTGAATTGACGGAATAAACTTTATTTTGTTCTTTTGTCTTCTTTTGTTATTAGATTTGCTTTGGTTAAAACCAAATAACCCATTCTGTTTCGGTTTAAAATCGAACCAACAATCGAAATGTAATTCGGTTTAATTTTAACTGGTTTCGACTAATTTGTTTTGTTTAATCGGTTTGAAACAAAGTAAAGAGCAACATTTCAAACAAACCTTATAAATGCTGCGTGGTATATGATAAAAATATATGTATTGGCAAGTTATTCATGTTAAAAAAATAATTAAATACAAATAATGGGGGAATTGGACATGGGTTGAGGAATCGACAAATCGTGTACCCAAAATGAAGTCCTAGAATTTTTGGACTCTCTTATGTTGTCGGACATATATTGGATGAAAGGGAAGATAAGTGAATATGGGAGTTAGAGAGGGACGGGACATTCACCACATAAACAGTTCGTCAATATGTGAAGGAGAAAGGGAATTGGCGAACCATTTACTAATTTCATGCTATGTTGTCTCAGTAATTTGACAATTTATTGGCAGTTGTTACGGAATCAACCCGGTGTATCCTTTTGAGATCCATGATCTTCTGAAGAGCCATCACACTAGCGGCCAATAGAAGTCAAATAGAGCATTCCAATCGGTAATTCTCATGGCGTGTTGGTGTTTATGGAAGGCTAGAAACAAGGCCCTTTTTAAAAATAAAAAGGCTTCGGTCAACAAAATCGAGGACATTAAGAGAGTAAGAGACTTAACTACTTTTGGGTGAATAATAGAGAGAAAATGATGTGTTTTTTTTCATTTTACAATACTTGTTATTGGTGTATGTAACCGGGTGTATTATTGTATCTAGTCTAGCATCTTGCTAGTGTAGTTATTTTCATCAATAAAATTGATCGTAAAAAAAAATTATCTATAATCTTATACACCCACTAATCAATATTTTATGAAACAATATATTGATTGTTTTAACACTATTATAAGACTTCCGTTCTCCCCTACCAATTTAGTTATAAAAGCATAAATAATTCATTGATACCACGTCAAAATTTACAAAATGTACAATTACATAATTATGTTTTTATATTTACATTTTTATATTTGTATTTTACTATTTATTCATCCTTAGCATTACATAAGTATCTAACCTAGTATTAAAAAACAATAAAAAATAATAATCAAATATAAACAAATAAAAAGTTATAACCTTTTTATAATCTTAACTGCTTGACACCTTAACCTACATGCAAAATACCAACGTTTTTGCAATTACTGAATAACATTTGTTTATTATTTATTTGTCTTTCCTTATTTAAATCTCGTGGGCACCGTCCCACATCGCCCAAGGAAATGATAATATTAGAGTTTAAAAGTCTTCAACAAAATGTCAACACCGCTAGACTCATTCACGCGAGTTTGTGACCCGAGTGGGGGCATTATAGTGGGTTTGAAGGTCATGAAAGTGAACGAGACCATGACACTTCAAACAACCCAAGGACTCGAGAGCGTGGGTAAAAGTTGGGCTCTAAAGGTTCGCACTTATCACTCCTAATTGAGTGTTCGCATATCCACGGACTATTAATTGGCCCGGGCCCGACTTCAAGCTGCTGTGGCGGTTTACTTACATCCAACCTAGGTTGGGTGGCGTACGTGCCGGGCTTAATCAGAGCAGCTAACCGGCATAAATACTCAGACCGTTAAGGATAAAACGAGCTGTCAGCTCTTGTTGGCTTGGCTAAATTGTCCATGGTTCCCCCGTAATCAATCAAAACTAACTCCTATCTTTTTATTTTTTGTAAACCTTGGTTGGTTATGGTGGTTTAACTAACTCGTGAGTCGCTCGTAATCATTAATTTTATTTTTTGTAAACCTTGGTTGGTTATGGTGGTTTAACTATTAATTGGCCCGGGCCCGACTTCAAGTTGCTGTGGCGGTTTACTTACATCCAACCTAGGTTGGGTGGCGTACGTGCCGGGCTTAATCAGAGCAGCTAACCGGCATAAATACTCAGACCGTTAAGGATAAAAATACTCAGACCGTTAAGGATAAAACGAGCTGTCAGCTCTTGTTGGCTTGGCTAAATTGTCCATGGTTCCCCCGTAATCAATCAAAACTAACTCCTATCTTTTTATTTTTTGTAAACCTTGGTTGGTTATGGTGGTTTAACTAACTCGTGAGTCGCTCGTAATCATTAATTTTATTTTTTGTAAACCTTGGTTGGTTATGGTGGTTTAACTATTAATTGGCCCGGGCCCGACTTCAAGTTGCTGTGGCGGTTTACTTACATCCAACCTAGGTTGGGTGGCGTACGTGCCGGGCTTAATCAGAGCAGCTAACCGGCATAAATACTCAGACCGTTAAGGATAAAAATACTCAGACCGTTAAGGATAAAACGAGCTGTCAGCTCTTGTTGGCTTGGCTAAATTGTCCATGGTTCCCCCGTAATCAATCAAAACTAACTCCTATCTTTTTATTTTTTGTAAACCTTGGTTGGTTATGGTGGTTTAACTAACTCGTGAGTCGCTCGTAATCATTAATTTTATTTTTTGTAAACCTTGGTTGGTTATGGTGGTTTAACTAACTCGTGAGTCGCTCGTAATCATTAATTGAACCAACATACCGGTGTTCAGTTACGTTTTTTATATAACCGAGTATGGTGGTCCGGTTTTGATAACAAACATTATCTAATCGAATAAACGAACCAAACCAATTTAGATATACATACAACCAACTGACTAAATCAATATATAGTAACAAACTGGTGTAACTTAACAACAAACCAATTTAACGGGCAAAACTTCAAAATCTCGGTTAACTGAACCAAAAACTTGAAAAAATAGTCAAAATCGAAGTCGAATTTGGTTTCCGTATATTTAAGTCTGGTTAGCATCTGATTCGAATAAATCTGATCCAACCCGTTTAACACCCTTAAATGAATAAGTGAATAACATCTAAAATAAGAACGATACCCTTTTATATAATTTCTACCCAAATTATATAAAATTTATATTTTAACCATTCAATATAAGGTTATTTATCTTCTTAATAAAGTAGTTTACATATTATTGTCAAAACATAATTATATTACAAAAAGATATTTACACTTCTGCTTCATATCCATTTTCTATAATTTAAATCCCATGTGAGAACCCTCCCACATCGCCCAGGGAAAAGAACTTGTTACTGTTTATAAGCTTTCTGCAACTTCCAAAAACTGCCAGACTTTGTGACGCGAGTCTGTGACCCAAGTGGGGGCATTATGGTGGGTTCGGAGGGTGCCATTGAAAGAAGACTATCAATTGAGCCAAAGAAAGTTTTAGACGACGTGATTAGAATGGTGTTAAGTCTCGGGCTCTAAAAGGTTCGTGGGCAATGCTTTATATATGTATTGCTGTTCTCAGTCTTTAGGTGTGTTGGTAGGGGATCCACGGTGTGAATAAATTGGCCCGGGCCCGAGTTCAAACCGACTGTGCGCTGGTGGTTCACTCTCATAAAGAATGAGCCATTGGAATATCTGTTTACATCTGACCGAGGTCGGGTGGCGAATGTGCTGACTTAACCAGAGCAGCAACCGACACAAATAGTTGACTGTTAAGCATGAACTAAACTCTGGTTGTCTTGGCTAAAACACTCACGGCTCTGGTCCTCGATCAAATCCCAACTCCCACTTGGCTAGAATGGTGTTAAGTCTCGGGCTCTAAAAGGTTCGTGGGCAATGCTTTATATATGCATTGCTGTTCTCAGTCTTTAGGTGTGTTGGTAGGGGATCCACGGTGTGAATAAATTGGCCCGGGCCCGAGTTCAAACCGACTGTGCGCTGGTGGTTCTCGACCGAGGTCGGGTGGCGAATGTGCTGACTTAACCAGAGCAGCAACCGACACAAATAGTTGACTGTTAAGCATGAACTAAACTCTGGTCGTCTTGGCTAAAACACTCACGGCTCTGGTCCTCGATCAAATCCCAACTCCCACTTTTTAAAAACATTTTGGGTAATCACTCATGACCAAATTAGCTGAACCAACAACAGACCCACTGATATTCATATTCGGTTACAGTTTTTTAATAACTGACAGTAGTGGTTCGGTTAGACATATACATGTAACCAGAAAATCCAACCCCTCCAATCATAAGTTGGTTTCTTAATATATATACATACAGAGAACCGAATTCATAGCGCAACCAATGATATAATATATATAAAAGTACCTAAGTTTGTATTAAAATATATAAATGTATCAACATCGCATCAAATTCTAATATTACATGCGTAAAATACTGTTAGATATACAAAACAATGAAACAACCGTATCCCTACTTCATTGGTTTTGAATTTTGATTATCGACCCAGCTACGACTCGAAAAACGGAAAATTATCGTGCTGCAGTTCCTACCGAATCAGCAAGCTCTTCTAGCAATTCCCTTTGCTCCATAGAAGCACAAGACTGCATAAAAAAGTCAAATAAATAATAAGTATAAATAATATTTATAGAAAGAAAAAACAATAATAGTGAAAAGAAATTGAAATTGAACCTGAATAGCTGTCTCAATGTCACCATCAAGAAATGAAGTGAGCTCAAAGTTCATCTTTAATCTATGATCAGTGACCCTATTGTCCTAATGAAGACGTTATAAAATAGAATCCACGTTATATAAATTAATAACACGAGTTGAAATATTATGATTCTAGTTTGTGGAGATACCTTGTAATTATACGTGCGGATCTTTTCTGAACGCGAGCCACTACCAACCTGCCATTAAAAACGAATCGTTTATCTCACAGTTGCATTTTAATGTTTATAAATTATAATGCAACTTATTGTGTAACATAATTTATTTCCAAACCTGAGATTTTCTTTGATTTCTTTGAGACTCTTGTTGTTCCTTCAGTTTTATTTCATACCTGTAATAAGATGAAGTAAAAGATAGTTACACACTAAGTGAGGTGATATTATAACTTTAAAGTTTGTACTGTTGACTTACAGTTTTGCACGCAATAGTTGAAGTGCACGAGTTTTATTTTTAAGTTGGCTTCTTTCTTCTGTGCAAAAGATTCTGATTCCGGTTGGCTTGTGGAAAAGATCCACTGCGGTTTCCACCTTATTCACATTCTGACCTGTATATTAAAATTATATGGGAACAAATTAAATCAGTAACATAGATTTGGTTATAACGCATGAAACAAATAATATATGTGCTAAAGAGTACTTATACCTCCAGCACCACCAGATCTTGCAGTTGTAAGATCAATATCTTTTGGATCAATTACCACATCAACTTCTTCAGCCTAAAACCAAGATGTTATCAAGTTTAGAAAATTTATATTATAAACAATTTATAGATTTTGTAATCATATTTGATACACAATATTTATAAAAATATCTAAAATTTTGGACATATATATTGTATAGGTATGGACTCCACCTGTCCATTATATTATTCTGCCAAAGGGAGTGGCAGTGCCATATAATATAAATCAACCTTCATTTTAAAATAAACAATTTTCAAAGGACATTCTATTAATGTTTTTATAACAGTTTATATATATTTAACTGGAACTTTGAATAAGTGGTAAACCCAGGACATGTATCATGCTTCCACTAAATCTTGTAGCACATATTGTTCGTAACAAAAGACAATTAACTCTAACACGCGCACCATCATCGCCTCAACCATCCCACCGTCACCAACCACCACTACTTCCGCCTTGGTCCCTGCCATAACCCCACCACGTCCAAAATTATCATTATCGCCGACGTAGCCACCTCCGTCATCGCTAACAGCGGCAATAAAGATATATAGCGGGTAACCCTATTTTGGTATTTTTAATTTAAAACAACTCACTTCAACCCCACTCCATTTGGCCATTTTGACCGAACCAAATTGGGACTGTTTAAAATGGTCCGTTTTGACCCGAACTCAATATGCTTAGAACCCATATTGGCCCAAACCTGTTCTGACCCTTGACCCATCACCTGAACCCGCCCACTTGCCAATTTTGCCATCTCTAACTATGAACTCGAGTCTCATCACTTCAAACTTTTTAAGTAGCACTAACAAAGTAGTTAAAAGTTGCATAAGGCGTAAAGTAACTACCTCTGGCATGATGGCCACTGTGGCAGTTGAAGTGTGTATACGGCCTTGGGTTTCGGTTTGAGGGACACGTTGGACTCTGTGGACACCCGATTCATACTTTAGTTTACTATATACCAGAGCACCTTTAACTTCCATAACATAAGTCTTGTATCCTCCTCTTTCAGCCTTAACTTATTAAGATAATTTTGATTAAAACTTAAATTTGTAAAAGCAAGAAAAAAAACGAATGTAATAATATGTATACCTCTGAAGATGAAAGTGGTGAGTATCTCAACGAATTTCGTTCACAATACCTCTGGTACATACGTACCTATTTTTAACACTATGTCTGAATTAATCAGTAAATTTGAAATCTGAATGTATTGGATCATAAACAAGTGTAATAATATGTAAACAAACTGAACATTCAGTGAACTGTTTGTGAACTGTTCTACGGGAAGTTCGTTTATTTAATAATACAAACGAACAAGAACAACATATTTTGTTCATTTACTTAAACGACCAAGCATGAGCATGCCCTGTTCATGTTCGTTCTTGTTCGTTTATAGGCCTAAAGAAAACTATTTTCAGAGTTCATGTCCTTTCTGCAGTAATAATATTAGTTGCATCTAAATATTTAACAAAATTTGCCCTGCTGGCGGTGCACGCATATAATGTATATATGTGTGAACTCTCGGGTGGGCAAAAGTAAAATTGCACTAATTTTGACGTTATTTTACTAATCTCGTGAAAATAACGTTAAAAGTGGGGGAAGGTTATTCAGGCATCATGTGGTGGTGTTGATAGCCGAAAGACAAGGGCACATGCACCAATCAGCCGGTGTCCCGATGATTGAGTGCTATGTGCCTTATGTCCAAGGCTTGATGCAAAACTACTATCGAGCCGGGGGTCTCATCGGAAGCAGCCTCTCTATCCCTATGGGGTAGAGGTAAGGTTGTCTACATCTTACCCTCCTCAGACCCTACCATAGCATTGCTATTGGTGGGATATACTGAGTACGATGATGATGAAATATTTAACAAAATAATGTACCTACAAGGTCAGCGGCCCAAAGTCCAGCCTCTTCACCGCCTGTACCAGCCCTAACTGCAGTATAAAAATTAGATCGATTACGTGTAAATAAACAAGATTTTATTGGCTTGTGCAGGCTAAATAATTCAGTACCGTTGAAAATATGATGATGTGTAGGCCTGTAAACAAACTGAACGTTCAGTGAACAGCTTGTGAACGCCTCGCCGGGAAGTTTTTTTATGTTTGGTTATTAATAAACGAACGAAAACATTTGTTTATTTAGTTAAACGAACAAACATGGACACATGTCTCGTTCGTGCATTTAAATTCTTTCATTAGTTTACGTTTGTTTAATTTTGTTCGTTTAGGTTCGTTAATACATTCATTTAAATTTTTTGGCCCATTACAATTTACAACTTAGTCTAGTTCTAATAACTTTTTAGGCCCAAACACATTGTTTTTCACATTACTTTTAACTAGTTTAGCACAGTTATGTTCATTCATTTACGTTCCGAACCGTTAGTTCATACTGTTCACAAACATGTTCATTTTTTTTAACGAAAGACCACAAACAGGAAACCCCTGTATATATCCAATCATTTTTTCGTTTAAAGCCAAAATAATTTCATTCGGTTCGTTTACAAGCCTAATGGCATGTCATCAGGTTACTAGCAAAAAACATACCTTCAAGCAAGATGTTTCTAGAATCCAGAGGATCAGTTGGAATCAGTAACATCTGTCAGTAGATGCAAGGTATTAAATTAATACTACAAGAACTAATAAAAAAAGAAAGCAAGATTAATCTTCATTTCAGAAAACCGAACCTTAAGTTTTTCTTCAAAAACTAAAAGTTGGTCAGATAAAGTTTCAATTTCAGAAGCTATCATCTCAGCCATCTCTTCATCAATGTCAGGATCTTTTGATAAAACTGAAACATAAACATAACATCTTAAATAATCAAACATCAAAAGTATATAAACAATTACAAAACAGTGATTAGCGAACAAAACCTTTGGACTCTTCAAGTTGTTTCTCACAATCCTTGAATCCTCTATATGTTGCTACAACCTAGTAGTTCACAACATTGCAAATTTGTTCATGTAAATGTTAATTACTGAAACGCAAACCATCAAGAATCTAGTGAAGATCAAAGGAAAAGACATTACCTCATCAAGTTCAGACATAGATTGTGCTAGCTTTTGGTACTCACTAGGATTTGAAACCACATCAGGATCTGCTAACTTAACCTATATCAAGATGATCAACCAATATTCATATTATAACAAGTAGGGCTGTAAACTAACCCAACTGAACCAAACAAGGCGTTATTCATGTTCATCACTTCGTTCGTTAAGCTTTCATCAGACAAGCGAACGATTCACAAACATCTAACCGAACAAAATTTCTTGTTCGTATTCGTTCATTAAGGAAATGAACTTGTTCGTGAACAGTTCACGAACACAACTGAAAACAAACAATGTTTAAGACTTTTATCTGATTTGAGCATTTGTCTAACCGAGAATAATCAGTGTCGACGGTTCGGTCCGGCACTCCGGCTAATCATATATTTTTTATTTATAGTTAATAATTTTGCTTAAATCTACATGATATGATTAGAAAATTTCTTGTTCATGTTCGTTCAATATTTAATTAACGAACTTCCCACCGAACAATACACCAGACGTCCCGCACTTCCGCTTGCTTAGTTTACAACCCTAATAACAAGTGCGAAATTTGTATCGAATACGACACTGCACTAAAATATATGTCTGTACTGAACTATTACCTAAAATAAATTTTGTACTAATCAAATTCACAACAGTTATTTAAACAGTAACTAAAAGTCACAAATTAACAGGAAATTAAACAGAATTACCGATAACTCTTTCCACGTTTTCTCAGCCGAATCGAGTTTCTTCAACAGATAAGGCTCCTAAATTCACACAACAAAACATCAAAATTAATATCATAAGCCCTAACTACTGCAATTAGAGCTATTACGAAGTGGAACTCGAACTTACAGCCATGCAAACGATTCGCGTGAGCGGTTTTTGAGTTCGCGAAGGGCGAACGAAGAGGCATCTGTTCGGTAGGTTGAATCGAGGTGAGAATTGTGGTGGTCTTGAAGGAAGGATTCGCGATGACGTCATTTGAATGTTGTTCATTGCGGACAGGAACACCATTAGTGTACGGACTACTACAGAGCTCTGTTCTGAACCAGTGGAATGTGTTAACGGATAAAGTGAGTTTTTGTTCGGGTACTTGGATTCGAACCCGGAATTATTAATGGCCCGTCGGACCTTGTATATGTTTTATTGTTGGTTTGGTAATGTACAAAACTACAAAAACACTTTTAAACTCAAAACTAGTTTGGGTTAAAAACCGGTATAGGTTGGTCAACTCTTGGTCAAAACCGGTTTGGGATAAATTGAATCGGGTTGGAAACCGGTTAAAGATAAATAGGATTGGCTTGGATTGGAAACTGGTTTGGATGCAAAAATACAAAGCCCAATCTGACTAGTTGGATCGGGTTGAAACCAGCTTGGGACAAAAGAAAAACGTTTTTTTTTGCATGTTATTCAAATTGGGTTGGGTCCAAATCGGTTTTGAGGGAATGAGACCACGAAATGGTTTATGAATTGACGGGTTGGGTTGGCTCCGGGTTTTTTGGTGTAGTGGGTCGAGTTGTAAACTAGGTTGGCGGGACCAAACTTTTCTTTGTATACCTTTAATGTTCAGTTTTGCATGTAATATTTTGGTTACATTTTTATTTCATTATTATTTGTAAGTAAAGTACACTACGGGTGTTAAAGCTGAACCATCGTTTGAATCAAAGCAGGTTAGTCGAACAATTTATGTTACACAGTTTAGTGGTTTAAATATTTCGGTGTGTAATGACAAGATGTGCATGATTCCAAAATAATGGAAGCTTAGTTAATTCACTGACTAAAGTGCTTCGTTAAGCAAAATATCATCGTCATGCTTGGTTGATGATAAATGAAGTTCTTTGATGTTGGTGGCAGTTTTGGTGTTTATAGCGAACACTAGTTGTAAACTAGTAAAAAGGTTTATTTCTTTTTTATGAGATAGTTTAAATTTACATGTTTTTTATGATGTTAATATGTTGTGTATTAGTATTCTTGGCGTAATTAAGACACAATAGAATTATTGTGGCAGTATTTGTTTCTCTCAAACACACCCATATTATATAATATACACATATGCATACATATTTAGTATTAATTTTTTTTGTTAGGGTTTGTTGTTGTGAAAGAAAATAAGGTTTTGAGAAAAGTTTGAAATATGACGTGACGATGATGTGACGGTTAGCATGGATTTGTTGTTGTGGATGCTCTTAGTAAAAAGTGGGTAATGAGAGATATTGATAAAAATAATTCATTGACCGTTGATTGTAGAAGTTAGAATAGGGAGCTAGTGACCAAGATTGAATTGAATGGACTCACAATTGGCGAAGCTAGTGGCCGAGATTGAAGGGATTCAGTGGACTGATGCTTGGATTTGGGAGCTAGAGTTAAAAGATGTTTATGTTGTTAAGATGTTCGGAATCATATTGACCGGGTCACTCTTTCATATGATGATCATCCAACAAGATTGAACCGATTTATTCCGAGGAAAGTAAATATTTTATGCATAAACGGTGCTTTTACATCAGTATCCTACGAGACACAACTTGTTGGATAAGGTATAGATATGAATTCTTTAGTGTGCTTTTCATGTGATAAAGTGAGGGTATCATGCATCTTTTGGGAGAGTGTTAGCTCGTAGAGAGAGTGTGATTGGCAATTTCAAAGTGGCTTGAGATGGATTTCTCTTTATCTAAATAGCCTAGGGATTTAGTCAATTGGATGGATCATGAGTGTCTAAAAATAAAGGAAAAGTTTTATAAGAATCATGGGGTGAATGATAACAAATTTCACTTTATATCCAATCATTGGTCCTCCATAAGAAGTTGACTCCCTCCAAAATCAATACAGATCCGTGTTATAGAATTTCATTTTAAAAAGGGTAGAAATCACCACAACTTTATAAATTTTACAATGCTAGAAAGGATCTCGTTGTTCAAGGAAGTGGTCACATCTTTATCTTATAGTGACCATCTCTTATGCATGCATACATACATAGTAGATACGTACATACATACACAATATACATACATAATACATACACGCAAATATAAGAGTGTTAGAAATAAATTATACAATATAATTACAAAAACACTTTTTTCTTATTCAACTCTTGATCATGAAATTTCAAATAATGAAATGTGCAAAAGGTTAATATTCTGAGACAATATTCTGGCATTTGAATTTTCAAAAGGTTAATGTTAATGCAAGCAGTGGAAAAAATCAAAAATATTAATTTATACCGAAGCATTTTTCAAATACCAAAAAGTGTCCGCTCCGTTGTAACTTCTACTCTTTGTCATTTTCAGTTTGATAACTTGGCTTTTGGATGTTTTCTCAGTTATACACTTTGAAGACTTAATACCTCACTAAACTACACAAGCTTTAGACCTTCAACATATTTATAAAACACAAATAATTTTTTGTGAGACAATTTAAGTGTTTTATATATAAAAAAAACAAGCAAATTCAGATTTAAGCTTTCCAAGACAAAATTCTCTAGAAAGTTTTGTCAAACGATCTTTCATCGTATACCATCTCGTGTTTCTTGCTTGATATCTTTTCTCTCTCAACCTCAGAATTGCTGACTTTGTTAAAATATAGCGTAACATATTGGAGTTCAACAAATCAATTTTGTCTGGTCGTCTCACAGTTAGACCGTGACACCATTAATTAATAACATATTGAGAATTTGAATTTGTTCACCTCAATTACATAGTTAATCACTTAATCCATGTACTGATAGGGATGTCAATGAGATGGATTTAGGTAATTCCAACCTCATACCCGACTATAAAAGCTTGTCAAGAACTCGACCCAAAATATACCCAGTGCCTATCGGGTATCAGAGATACCCGCATGTTTCACGTTTATTATTGTCACACCCCGACCAAAGGCGGCGGAACATGCCGGGGTGCAACGATTGCTCATAAGCGCATGACACTATTTAAAGCGACAATATTTAACAAACTCATTTCATTTCACATCATCGAAAATGTCACATAACCAAATATTCATAACTCAAATACAACAAAATATAACAAAATATAGCAAATCAAATATTGTTCATTTTTGCTAATATCCTAACGGTATTTGTGACGTTTTCTTCACCGAACTCCATAATCAACCTAGATGAAAACCTGTAACATTTCATAAAATAAAGTTTATCAACACAAAGGTTGGTGAGCAATTCATAAGTTTGAACAATAGATATATAGTATGAAAAGCCACAAAACTAGTATACAAAACCATAAATAATAGCTATAAACTTGGATAAATAGTTATCGCTAACAAGTTAGCGACACCCAACTATAAGGGGTTGCCAAATAGTTTAGGATTTTATAGTTATCGTTAATTGCATTAAGTTAACGACACCTTGCCATGAGGGGTTGCCAAATGGTCTAGGATTTATAGTTCCACCATCCAAAAGCGATAAACACATAGTCAAATAAGCATAGAACACCAAATCGAGCAATTATTCAAGTAAGGTATACAGCAACGTTTGTGGTTTAAGACCCAAGTATAAAACATTTAGTTTAGATAAGTTGAAATGTCACCCCCAAAATAAAAGATAGAAAACGGGGTATGAAGTTACTCACGTTCAAGTAATAAACTTGAAAGATTGATTATTTGGAGATTTGCCGGAACGACGAGTTTAACGTATGAAGCCTAAATAAAAGAAAGTCTTGGATTTAGAAAAGTTGTCTTGAAGATCTTTAAATAAAATAATTGTTGCAAAAACTAATCAATTAAAGTTCAAGGTTTAAAATGTAACTATTTAAGAATTTATAATAATAACCCTTTTAAAAAATATAAGTTTGCTCAAAACCGGGTTAAAGTATCTAACCTTAATATTTACTTAACCAATGTTAAGTCATAAGGTGGGGAAAATGCTAAAATGCAAGTTTCATTAGGCTAAAGATACTAAAACGGGTTTTTAACGAGTGTTCGGGTTGTCGGTTCGGGTCTTGAAAAATGGTCGAACCCAAAGTCAACTTTCCAAAATATTAATTGTTATGAGATAACTCATTAAAACATACTAACACTTAACCAAGTACGTAGATCTATTGTTTAGAACTAACAACGCACGTTAAGCGAGTGTTCGGTTTTGTCGGTCCAAACTATGTTATGAGATCAAGTTGGATCCAACTATTCCAAGTACTTAAGAAAAATAATTAAAATCAGTTTGTAAACTATTTTTTAAATAAATATACAAGTCTTGATAACTAAAAACACACTTGTGTGTCTTAAGCGAGTAAAAGTCGGTATAGTTCGGTCTCCATCTCACAAATAGTTCATAGATGGTTTCTACATGCCCAAATATCATAGAACTTGTATATTGGTTTATAAATGAAGAAAACTTAAATTTTACAACAAAAAAAGTTAACTACAAGTCTTTTAAGCAAAAGTTTCGGTTTAGTTCGGTTTTCATCTCCCAACGAGTTCATAGATGGATTCCATATGCTTAATATCAAAGAACTTGTAAAAATGATTTTTGAAACTCAAATCTAGCAATAAACATGTTTAAACAACTATTTTAACAAAACTAGTAAGCAAAAGTTTGGTTTCCGGTTTGGACTAGTTTCGGTTAAACCGAGGTTAGTCTTATACAAACCCACACCATGGAACTTGTAAATAAGATGAACAAACTAAAGGGTTAGAAGTTAGTCATAAGTGATATGTATAATAAGTTATGTGTGTGTAAATATATATCAAGAACACGAAGTCCTCCATGAAGCCTTGCCTTATGACATTCGAAACTTAACCAACCAAAGTCGGTGAAGTAACAAATAAAGGAAACAAGGGGTGTGTATTATATATATGTTGTACCACCATATTCAAGAGTTAGTAATGTTAGATGAACAAGTTAGAATGAAAGACTATAGTTAGTTTGACTTGAGAAGTCAAAACTTCAAAAATACATAAGAAATAACAACCTTGAATCTATGGAGTTTGAGAGAGTTTTTTGGAGATGTAGCAAGAGTAAAATGAAGAAGATGGATGTGTATATATAGGGAAGGAGTGAAGGGTTGGGTATAAAGATTCTTTTATGGTTTGCATAAAATGGGTATGTTTAAATGGTCAAACAATGCATAATATAAAAAAAACAATATTTTATATATTTTAAATGACAAGATCTAATATTTTATATATTTGAAATGTTCGGGTTACAAACGGGTCGGGTTTACATAACAAAAGTGACCCGAAATTGACGAATGTCACAATTATCATATATAATATATACCGCATAAAGTAAATCGGGTTGGTGGGAACTAGATATATAATCGTACTTAAAACAAAATATAAATCAAACAAGAAAATCATGACGGGTATATAATCTGGTAAACGGGTTTATGTTACCTGGTAATCGGGTTGGGTAAACAGATATACCACCAAATCCCATAACTATCCCATATTTACGAAAATTTTCAAAAGTAATCATGCTCTGTCTCGTTCCTAATTACTTGACTCTAAACTCGTCCCGGATGGTTTGGGTATTCCATCGGGTACGAGTTCCATTGTGATATGTAATATATGTACCGATGACACGGCTTCTCTTTTTGTTGTTTATTTCTTGTGTCTTTTATGCATATAATACGAGTAAAATACGTTGTGATCATATGATATTATCATTTGTAGTTAACCTTTCTATCATTGTTTTATTTAATAGAAGTGTATTTCTAAATGTTATTGGGTTTCTTGAATGTTAGACAAAAATGAGGGCTTTTTGGCAAATTTCAACGTTTATGGGAAACAATGTAAAAAAGGAATAAGTATATAAGTATTTAATTGTACTCTCGTCTATCTTAAGAGAGATAATTCTTTAACCCTTCTTAATAAGCTAAAGAAAAACATGGGCATGCTCAAAATGGATATATTGGTATATTCAATTGAATTGTATTGTTTAGTGAAGATTAAAACTTAGTAACACAACTTTGATTCTTAATAAATATATGTTCATGTATTGTACTCTTATATAGTATTGGTTATTGCCATGGTGGTTTTAATTTTATTCCGGGCTAACACGCATAATATAGAAAAAAAATTGTCTTCGATCTTGTTACTCTTATGTCATCTATGTATATGCTTAATTATAGACCAGAAAGCCTATAATTAATAAATCTCAAAACCAAAATTACCTATATATAATTTATTACTTTTTATTATTTGGGTGTTAGAGAAGTGAGGGTCTAAACTTATTGTTTTATTTCACCCCCCCTAAACCACCCCTGGTTATTGCAAAGGATATAACATAAACCGTAAGATCCCTAAATTTAAAAGGTTTATTATTGAATTAAAACTTATAAAATTTAAAAGTAGTGATTATATAAAAAAAACATAATGCAACTAGTGTGTTCATTTTAATATTTTATTTTGGAGTTACAAAAGAATGAACTATTTGTTAATACACTTTAAAGTATTGTGGTATCCCAAATAAAGGGATGTATGGTTGAGATCACATGATGAAAAACATAAAGGATGGAGTGTGTTAACTAGTGTGGTTACTTTACATACGGTTCTTCTAGGAGCTCATGCACGTCAATTTCGTTGCAATAAATGTAAATAAATGATCTAAACATCAAATAAAGGTCTTAAATTAAAGAAATATAAATGGAGTAAGCTAACTCTTTTCTATTTAAGTTCTTGCCTAAAAATAGGGTTTTAACTCATTTATGGTGGCTTTTTTCTATTTAAGTTCTTGCTTATAAATGTTATTAATACGTTTAGAAATTTTAGACATGTTCAAATAGATAATTTAGCAAGAGAATTTACACATGCATATGAGTGAAATTGGTCAAGACACCAAATCATGGATTATATTGGTTAATAACACTAACGTAACAACCCGAAATAAACAAATTACTCAAATCTTCCAACCATTCACATGGAGACAACTCAAAACTACCTAAACAAACCCAAATTGGCGAGGGTGGTTAATTTTCCTCCGTTGCATGTACCCGAAAAAGGAAAAGGAGTGGGTGGCGGCGGTGTACCCGCGTAACCCGAACTATCAAATGCCTTGTACTGGCATGTGCCCCCACCTCCTTAAATAAAGTGTGGTAATTTTTTTCGAACGCAAATAAAGTGTTAATGGAAACTAGTAATTGAAGAAATTAGTTAAAACGCTTATTTTTTTTTTACAAAATTGCCACATCATAAAATTAACAAATTGGCAACTTTACTTGGCTGATGATGATTTTATATATGTCCAATACATACTCTCAAGTGTTTTTAAACCAGTGATTGATCATCGCTACGTCTAAACCATGTATTGGTGAAAAACTATAAGAAACGAGTTGGCAAGGTTGAGAACTTGCACGGCCGTGCACACCTTGGCACGATCTTGCCAACTAAAGACAAAAACCATCAAACAAGACAAAGTGCAGAAGATTCGAAATCTAACAAAGACTTTGACCTTTCGTACAAGCATGGACGTGCTCACGAACAAGAAGTGACAAAAGTATGTGTCCGGATAATTCTTTTGGGGTATGCGCTCAAATTACTTGAAGGTAATGGGTGAATGAAATATGTTATAACTTAATAATTTTAACTGTTAGTAACCAATATTATGTTTGGAAAATGTATCTTGAAACATGTGTAATTTAATGCAAATTTGGTAATTAAGTAACCATGAGCATAATTAAATCAGTGGTGAAATATATATTGATTGGATTATTCGCATTAAAGAAGGTAAATGAAGTTATAAGAAAACTATTAATATGAAAAGACTAGATATTGAAACATTTTATAACCAAGAGAGAACTTTGGACCCATCAGAGCCACAATAGTGAACATATTGGTCTCGGTAGGCACCACTTGGAATGTATAAATAGTGATTGATGTGAAGTTAAGTATACCAAAGTAATAAAATTATAAGGCTGAGGGGTGTGGGGGGCTCTAACGGGGGCGCGAGTGGGGGCTCCAGCCAATAATATTGTGACGTGTGGCAGAGAGAGAAACTGGATAAGATGGGTGATGGAGCCCCCGCTGGAGCCCCTGGCCCTGGTGTGGAGGGGCTCCAGCAGGGGCTCCAGCGGATTTTTTTATATTTTTTTATAAATATATTCAAAAAACGTATTATTAAAAAAACTCATAAATTATTAAAAAAACACACATTAATATCTAAAAATAAAAAAAAATTAAAGTACTAAAAAAACATTATTCTTATTCTTCGGCTTGGTCTTCTTCGATCAACCTCTTTCGGATACGTTCCTTTTGCTTTTCCATCAGCATTTGATCGACCGGATTTAGGTTACTGAAGTCACTTGTAAGGAAGTCCAAATCTCTCATTCGACTTTTTTCCTTTTTGTCATTAGAGACCACCTCCATGGTTTTGTTGAATTTATTGAGGGATTCAACAAGATCGACGATGTTTACGGCTCCCCCCTCAGCCGGTTTTTTCCCCTTGGCGTCCCGTCCCAATGGCCGCCTCCTCGGCGGTGAAGACGTTTCCTCCCCCGCAATGTTTAGGTCGAATCCAACGCGGCAATCCGACCCGGCAGTAGTGCTATACGCTCCAGACGAACTAGTTTTAGACCGTTTCGGCCCTACTTCCGCATCAGTGTCCGGCGCCACCAGCTCAACCCACTTGGAACACCTTTTCAACCTCTCCCATAACTTTACATCGTCCCACGTCTTCACCGTCCCATACCTCCGCAAACACTCCTGCCTCCACTCTTCGACAGTGAAATTGTAAACCGCCAAATCATCACTGCCACTTGGTCTCATACGACCGGCGTTCCTGTTGAAAAGATTAGTAAACAAGCCGACAAATTTTCTGATTTCGGACCACCGACCCGAAATCATATCGGCATTTCGCTCTGTACTCCCAACGAGCGTATAGAACGTCTCCCTAACATTTGTCCAAAAAACCTTGTTTTTTTGGTAGTCGGCTGCAAAATGAATAATTAAATTAGATTTCCAGTTAACTTTTTTACTTAACTATTTTTTTAAAAATCATTATTAAAAACGTTAAAACAATTACCGCAACGCCGATCCTCAGAAATGACTATCCAAGCCCGACACAAGGCTTCCTTCTCATCTGATGACCACGGAGTGGTTTTCCGTTTCATCCTCGGAGTCGAAGCCGGTCCCGGCCCTTCCGTTGCAAGTTGTTTTTTCGGTGGACGCGTCTCCTTGCTCCCGTAGCATCACCGTGTGATTCTTGTGTCTCCGGAACAACAAAGTTAGGAGACGGTTGTATGTTGGATTGTTGAAAGCCGGATGTTTCTTGCGACCCCGAAAAAAACATCGATTGGTCTGGTGACGACCATAAATCGTCGTAACTATAACCTGAATCTAGGTTTGGGTACCAATTTCCAGACATGTTTTTAAAAAAAAGTTTGGAAGATGGGTTGATTTTGGGTTTTTTTTTTGAAGTTGTGGTAATTGTTTTATGTGATTTTGGGTGTGGTAATTGTTTTAGGTAATTGTTTTAGTTACGACGACCATAAATCGTCGTAACTATAACCTGAATCTATGTCACGCACCCCAATGCTCCTTTACGCCACCTTTCTCCCGCGACCCCCCTTGCGCCTGCTTTGAATTCCGCGCTCGCGCCCCTCTCGCGCCCCTCTCGCGCCCCGGTGGTGTGGTGCCCTCCGCTCGCGCCCCCGCTGAAGCCCCACACCCCTCAGCCTAAACTTCTAATCATGTACTATTGGTGAAGACGTGATCACACATTGTAAAATGTGTACCTTGTTTAACATGCTATAAAAATGATAAATGCAATTATTCATATGTCCATATCGTACGTTCCCCAAACACGAGAAATGATGTCTAAATGATTAAATTTTGATTTTGTTGATTAAAAAAACTCCTAACAGCCGAATTGCCACATCTAGTTTTTTTTATAATGAGAAAAGTTCATGTAATGATATATAAGATAGCTGAATGAGGATTGCCAAATGATAAAAAAACAGTTGAAAAACTTTTATAAATTTAAACAGAGTGTTATAAAATTACTCACTGTGAATTTCAAATGCATATTTACTATGTTAATTCTTATATAATTTTATTAAATAAATAAATTATAGATATAAAAACTAAAGTTAATGGACTAGTAGATTACTGTGGGGAAGGTTCATGTACATTTTAATCTTAACATGAGAATGTGAGAAATAATACTAATGTATAAAAAAATGAGAACGTAATAAACAATACCAACTACAATAGCAATCTACACAAACAATGATTTATAATAACAATGAAAAAAATCTAACAATTACAACAAAATAATCGAAATCAAGAACAAAATAATAACATCAAATACTTATAACAACAAAAGAAAAAAAATATAATAATAACAACAAAATATAAATCAGCAAATACTTATAATGTCTCATAATCGAAAATTAGCAAATACGAACAAAAAATAACAACAAACACCTATAAAAATAAACCTAATCATAAAAACAAATTGTTTTTCACTGTTTTCATATTAAAAATAAAATGTATTTAATCATGTTTCAGATTACTATATTATTTTACTATTTTAAGGGATGGCTCCAGTAAAAAACTATGTGAGTTTCACGTAACTAGATCGATAACCCTTAATGTAATACCCCGTCGTAATTAGATCGATAACCCTTAATGCAATACCCCGACATAATGCCACACCCCTTCCCGTCCACTAAGAGTTTTTAAAAACCAGTCTCATACCTTGTAACATACTCGAAAACCAGTCTTAGATGTTTCGGCATTATCCGTCGGGTTTGGATTAGTTTGCCATCCTTTCATTTATGGAAGTAGCTATAAACCAAGACTATAGTAAATCCGTTTCTGTACTATGTAAACTATGCGAATTGATTGTTTCCCTTCAGCTGTTAGGAGTACGCTCGCCGGTTTGGTGCCATCTTCATAGTTTTGTGGACATGCAAATGCTCACAAAAATGTGAAGTAATCTGGATAATACCATCATCAAGATAATACTTGTATTTGTACCCCATATCATTGGCTATAATGAAGAGCTGGGTGCAACTATGTCTATGATGTCGTCAAAAATAGGTGATTGTTAATATCGTTGTTTTATACGTGCAGCAACATCAAAGAATACATGTCATATCCAAAGATTATATAATTTTATCACTCAAAATCTCAAACATTAATGTCGGGCGTGGATGGTCTCCTTGTTGATGTTGACTGTAACATCGTGAATTTCGAGTTCAAAATGTCAACTTTTCAAAGTTAAGGGACTAAAAATGCCAAATTCCAAACCTTAGGGTTTAAAGTGAAAATTCTGATTTCTTGTCCTATCGCGATACGTGACGTGACAAAAGACAAGCCCATCGCGTATCGCGATGAGGCTTGGTCAAAGCTTCTGGAAAGGATCAACAGCGATACGCGATCGCTGTTGAACCAACGTCATCGCGTATCGCGATGACGTGGTCTGACACGTTTTGACACGTGTGCCACATGGCACACGGTGACACCACCTGCTGCCATGTGTCGCCACGTGGCAGACCCAGGGCCGGCTCCGAGAATACAAAAAATAAATTGGGCCTGGGACATGTAAAACAAAAGACCCTAAAATACAAACTCAAAAACTCTTATATAATAATAATAATAATAATAATAAAACAAAACTATATTTTTTAGCAAAAACTTCTAACTAAAATACTTAAACGAATCGTGATGTTTAGCATTTTTGGAAGCAAGGCCCTCAACTAAGTACTCTTTATGTCTTTCATAACTCTTCTTATATCTTTCTTTTTTTTTTCGCTTTGACAACCAGATAAGTGCTTAGGCTTAGGATGCATAATATATAAAAGAAACATATATTAACATAACTAATTAACTATCAATAATCAATTGTCCAACTAATAATCAATTGTCCAACTGACAAACACATAAAAAATAAAAAATAATGTTAAACAAATAAGAAATTAGTTAACAATAAAAGTTTAAAACTTAAATAAAATCTAACAAATAACAAATAGGAAATAACATGACTGATAACTAATAAATTAATAACCTTACCCGACTTGGTTGTGGTTTGCCTTTTCTTGAAAGACCGAACATACAAAGAAGAAAAGTACTCTCAAGAGTCAAGATTCAATGTTAGAGAAGGCAATGGAAGGTCGACGAAGGTCTCTTCCTCTGGTCACCGGCCACCGGACAAACAGAAGATCTCAAGGTAGCCGGCAGGAAGTCCGATGGTTGAACGAAGAAATGAAACCCTGGCTACGTACGCTTCATTCAAACAGATATGACTGTTTTTGATTTGTTGTTATTATTTAAATTAAATGAGCTGGGTCTTTTAATCAATTGGGCCTGCAATACATATATATACAAAAGAAGAAATTAAATATCCATGGGCCCTCATAGGGGATGGGCCTGGGACTTGAGCCCTCCCTGCCTTCCCCATGAGCCGGGCCTGGGCAGACCTACTATGTGACTGGGCAGGGCTACGTCGCGGTACGCGACGGGTGCCCAGGAGCCCATCGCGTACCGCGATGGGATCCAAATTTTTGTCTATAAATAGCAGGTCCGAGCTTTCATTTTCTGACATCCAAAACCTGCTCTCCTTTTTCTCTCTAACTTCTCACTAGATCCCGACAATTATATTAACGATCCACCTCGATATGCGTGCCCTGGTTCCTCGTTTGTGTACCAACGTTTCCTCAAAGTTCGTGCCACCCATCACCCGCATACAACCAAGAAGGTGTTGTTATCATGACGACGAATCTCGTAAAAAATGTTGTCGAATATTGAAAGATTGGTGTCGTCATTGGCATACCAAAGTTGATCAAGAAGTGAAGCGGCAACGGAGTGCTGCTCGAGTTCCTAGGGTTTCCAATACGCCAACAAGGTTAGGCGTAACAAATGAATATAATACAATATTATATTAGAGGCTTAAGCCTTAAGTCGAGGTTATACTCGATGCCTCGATAAAGGAGAAATCAACATAACAAAGAAAAGAATAAAGAGATTAAGTTGGAAATATATATATATATATATATATATGTGTGTGTGTGTGTGTGTGTGTGTGTGTGTATATGTATATTCTTTGTTATGGAATTATTATTTAAGCAATAATGAGTATTCTTAAATGATAAAAGAAAAAGAATACGTTTCTTAGAGAAGAAGAAAAGTCGGGTTTTTATATAAACTAAAGGTTTATAAATTACTTTTAAACTTTTAGTTTATAAATTACTTTTAAACTAAAGGTTTTCAAGTAAATGAGATATATGAACTAAAGGTTCATCGAGGTATAGAACAAGACTAAAAGTCTTAAGCCGGATTGTATATCCGACTAACAAATATTTATACTCGTACTATAGGTGCGAGATAAAAAGTGAAAGACCCTCGGATGGTGAGTGAAGCCGATCCCAAAGCGACAAGGTGAATACGCCCCCAAGGCCCAAACTTTTATAAACTTATTTTCAAATGAGTCAAACGTGTTATATGAAAATTGTTTACAAGGAACTATGTGTTCCTAAAACCGTTATAAATAAGAGTATAAACCTAGCCCTCAGGCTGTGGTATACGTGTGTATGGATCCTTACATGGTGGTACTACGCGGTGGGCACACCGCACCACCCTTGGTCGTAGGACGCTCTCCTGCAGGGAGTACGACCTTTTGTGTATATTTACGGGTACTTAACTAAGTCGAACGCTGCGGTGTTTGCTGGGGTGACCTAGAGTAGAGACTCGAATTTATAAATGTGTTGATTTAACTTTGTTATTCCTAAGCCACGTTTGGCCGAGACAGGCGTAGTCTCGAGGGGTAATAAAGTAAAATAAAGTATTTTTGCGTCAGCGTGTTCACCAGCATTCGTTGCTGACGTATTTTATTTACATTTTGCAGGTGAACAAAGTTAGCACTTGGAGTGACGAAGTGCTTTGAATATCCGATGGCTCGGATTTATTTTGTAAACTTAACATATTAAATGATGGTTTGTAATTATAAAACAAGTAATACTTTTGTAACAACTTAAACGGGTATTTTATAAATCTCGTCTTTTGAATATGTAAATGTTATATTTTGATCCTTAAAGTTTATAAAGTCTTCCTCAAATTAACGCAATTCTGATTTATTTACAATTGTGGTAACAACTGTCGATCGCACTCCTAGGCCCTAGATGGTGGTGTAACATTGACTTTGCCACGTCGTATGACAATTTGACTACCCTACGTGCAATCAATATTATCAAACATCCTTGGAATGTAATGTACGACTTCATGCAGTTGCAAGGCTTGGACGCAAGAGAAGGGGGAGGGGGGTCTCAAAATCCTCTGATGAAACTGCTTAAATTTACACTATTGAGAAAAGGGAAAAGGGGGGGGGGGTCCGGGTCTCTATATAAGGTTCACCTATGTCTTCATGGGCCTCATATATTTATTGAATGACAGTTAACGCCTTTCTTCTAAAATCATCTCTTTTTGTAGAGATCAATCACACCAATAAAACTTATAAAAACAATAACAATAATAATAATAACGATAATAATTATCTATTATACACTTTTACAAAAACTGTCTCATGATGATTTTTCTAACATCTGTAAATATTCATCAAATGAATCATGTGCAATGTTGTATGCAAGTTGACGAATTGGGGACATACACTTTGTAAAGCCGTGAAACTAGCTTACGTCGAGCGTTTTCTCTTTGTTAAAAATACTAAAATTGTCTCTCCAAATCGTCAACTATTTGTTAAAGTAGTCAAGTCATTTAAAAGAGGAGCCTAAAATAACATTCATTGTATGTGCAATTATCATAAAATAGTCGTGTACAAGACGTTTTTGTGTATAAGTTGGAACACACATTTTAACGACTCATATTCCTCATATGAATTTGACGATATGGATTTTTTTAAAAGCATTTAGAGAGATTTTGAGGGATTATTTTTTTTTATGAGTATGAGAATTGTTTGTTTTACATATATAAAATGTTTTAAAATTATAATATTTTATCATGTCATATTGATAAAATTCTACGCGTCACCTGCTTTGGTGTTTTGTGTGGTTTTCAACTGATGTTGAGCAAGGCGTTAGCCCACTAATGATGTTGGTATCAAGTTGTGGATGAAATGTGTCTTTTCCTATAAGTATTAGGGCACGATGAACAAATGTATAGATTTAAGAGTAGGATTAAAAAGCTTGTTATACTAGTTAAAGATTAATTGTGTAGAATATTTTTTAGAATAACCCAATTCCTTTAATAAAAATTTTGTACGATAAAGTATGTATTCGGACTCAATGTCATACCGCTTATTTATATGCCTTAAATATTAAATTACTTTAATAAAATATATAAATTTAAATTAGACAACTAAATATATAGACAACATAGAAAAAGACAATATAGGAATAGTACAAATTAAATTCAATAAGATCGGTCATAATCGTATAAAGAGGCTATCCTATCATTTTCATTTCCCCAATTTAAGGAAAAATGTAAATAAAATACTGTATTTCTATTCTCATAAGCATTTAATTTTAAGAATTTAGATATGGGGTGTACCATTGTCTACGTGAACATAAAACTTTCAAGACGTCTCCTGTGGTTGTGAGTCGGCCATGAATAGAGATCATGTTAGTGTTGCAACATGTATTTGACGGAGGAGTAGTCAATAAGTGAAGACAATATTTTATTTAAAAACCCACTCACACTCAAACAACTTACGCCCACCCCATATGAGCGTGAGTGGTGCCATCTTTCAATGTGACGCCTACATGATGCTACTAACACCAACTTAGGACGCCCCATGCCTTATGTAGTTTTTAACAATAGATAAACATTATGAAAATGATCAGGGTCGAAGTCCCAGTTAAAGATAAGTTTAAAAACATGTTTCTAAGTACCTTAACTCAAGTATGGTGTCAAATTCAAGGGAATTAGTGATCAACGCATTAGGTTTGCTCGATTTACTAAAATAACACTTATAAAGCTTGCAATGGTTATAATTGATTTGTTTAGAAATATTGTTTAATGTTAACTAATTTATGTTTAGTTCTAACATGTAAAATAAGATCAACCGTTTAGTTTTGAGTTTGGATCCTATTCGTATAACCAAGTTCAAATTCCTTATTAGAAAACCAGATAAACAAGATAATAATTGTTTTGATAATTAAAGGACATAACCGACATAAAATCCAACCAAGTTGACCTAAAAGAGTCTAAACAACCAATCAAAAGCACTATGCTAAGACTGTCAAACTTATTGTCTCATAATCAAAATCCAAACGATTGATTTAAGAAAACTTAGTCTTTGGTGCTCTTTAGAATCCGGATTTGCTGTTGATGACAACTAGATTAAGTTACTATTTAAAGTATTCATGAGTTATGACATACCATAGGTTTTCTATCAACTTTATTGTTTCTTTAAGGTAAACTATAAAAAAAAAGAGAATTTGAAAAACAAAAACTTGAATTTTAATTCAATTTGAGCCTAGAACCTAAAACTAATCCACATCGACGTATACGAATCCTTAAAACACTGTTTAAACACAAAATTAAATAAACCTGTTAAAATATACGCTTATTTAAAGAACCAAAAAAATATGTATTTTAATAATCTTTCAAGGAGCCGAGGAGGTAAAACTTGGAGTGTATTCACCGACACATTTTGGGGTCCACTATCAATTATTTAAGTCTAGAAATAGAAATAAAAGAAAATGTATTTTAAATTATTATTCACCATCAAATAATAATATCATTTAAATATATATAAACAACTAGTTTTTATCCCGTATTACGGGGGTTGTTTTATATTGTTTGTTATAATATTTATTTATTTTTTGAATTTTTTTCTTTAATAAAAGTTAATAACATACTTATGGTTTGATGATAAATTGTTTCACAAATAAATGAGATGTTATAACCCAATTTAAAAGCTACTCCCTCTGTCCCATTATAAGTGTCATAGTTTG
Source organism: Bidens hawaiensis (assembly GCF_021521415.1). Lineage (NCBI taxonomy): Eukaryota > Viridiplantae > Streptophyta > Magnoliopsida > Asterales > Asteraceae > Bidens > Bidens hawaiensis. The sequence goes on along the minus strand of NW_027495300.1, from coordinate 97,380 downwards.
ATTTTTCAAGTCTTTCTTGTTTAACTTGACCGACAATATTTTTGTTTGTGTTATATAATACTTGATGTAAAATATATGAATGGATTGGGTTTTAAATTTATTATACATTGATATAATTTTCATCAAGTATTATATGACACGAACAAAAATATCTACGATCAAGGTTGCAAAAGAATAACTTGAAAAGTCAAACTAAGACACTTATAATGGGACGGAGGGAGTATATGGTTTTTATGAGACCTAATACCCGTTTATTTTTTTACTATAAAATTGGATTTTTTTAATTATAAATAATATTTATGAAAGTTAATAATATACTTGTAGTTTGATGAGACTCAAGACCCGTTTATTTTTTTTACTATAAAATTGGTTTTTTAATTTAAATGATATATATAATATATATTTTAAAATAAATAAGATATTAACTTTTAGTATATCCTATTTAATAGGATTTTTACATCAATAATTTGGTGAGAATAATTTTTAATTTAATGAGATGTTATAACCCGTTTAAGGAATATCTGGGTTTGGTAAGACCCATACCCATGAATTCGGGTCAAATGCATGAGAAGCCTCCATTTAAAAATCAAGTAAATCTGGTGACTCCAAAAAAAGGGGAGCGACCATAACGCGACACGTAGGATTTTTATGTTTTCGTTTATATGTATTATAGATAATAAATAAAAAAATATGTTTATTTTTAAATCTTAAATCAAATACCTATACCGGATAAAAAAATATATTTTATTTTAAATCTTAAAATAATCAAAAGTTGAAATCACATACCGACTAACTTACCAACGTATGATACGTTGATGTGTAACTTTTATAAACATGTTGGGGTTTGAGTTTATTACTTTGATTACTAATGTAGTGTGTGTCATATAATTTCAAGTAAGGCGTTTCAAGTCGATGGTTGATTGAATACCAGGTATTTGGACGAACAAGAGATCAAAGTTTTGAAAAAATCACTTATGTTAAAGTGTCATATTAGTAGGTTGTTTATGGTAATTAATTACAATGTTCTGAGTTTTTGTTAAAGTTATAAATGAGTAAAGTTTTACACGATATAAATAGAGAAATACGACTTCTAGTATTATTGAAAAGAGAATGATAGCAACTTTTCTCACACAATATATTTCTATCACGTCTTTCAAATGTGTTACAACTAAAATTACGTATTACTTTACATCTCGTTAATTTAATTTATATTTAAAGTGTAAAAAATTTAAAAATTATAAAGGTACTGAGCGTCAATCTTTTGACATCCCGCGTCCTTCTCTGCTCCACCTATTTCTTCGTTGTGGCAAATCAAAATTGAGCCGCCTCCCCTCCCTTACCCGACACCATCAATTCTTTACGCCACTCATCCTACCCCCGCTCCCTCCTTCATTGACACAGGGTACCCGAGGTTAACTTTTATTTCATCCAATAAAAACTATCATAAACAAACACATATTTCCCAATTCAATTCTTGTTATTTTTTTAACGACCAATAAAATTTTATTAATAATCTAACAAGACTTTAGACCAACCAAGTTTAACAACCAAACCAACCACCTAAACATGTTAAACAACAATTACAACCAAAGTTTACATCAATTCTCTCCTAACAAACCGATCTTTTCTTCACCTATTCTTGCTTCAAACCTCCATAAACATTCACATAAATATAATCATATTTATTCCGGGACAAACATAAACTGAGAAGAATTTACTCCATATTCACACACCCAATAATTAGAACTTCATAACAAAAGACAAAACTACCCTTCAAAACCACACATCTTACTCACGTTACCCTCACAACCTGAAGGGTAAAACTGTAATTTCAAAGTCAGCAGTGTCGGTTACTCATCTCGTTTTTCTTTTTCCACCAAACAAAATCAAACAAATAAAGTGTCACTTGCAATTGCATACAATACAATCGAACACAATAAAGTTGATGATGCAGTGAAGACTCGTACACCCACACACACACGCATCAAATTAACCCTTGGCTCGATCGATCGATCAAGCTCAAATTGATCGATCTTTTCGAAAACCCAGTTCGCATTAACCCCTGCCGGTGCTGTTTCACTTCCACTTTCGTCAAATTCGTCACCCAATTTTGTAAATAAAACCTCGAAAAACCTAATTAATGGAGTTGTACGGACGGACCACAACGGATCATATTCAGCAAGATACCGGGTTTGAAGGTAATGGGTTCTCATTTTTGGGTTCAGATATTGATTTTGTTGGTGGGTTTTTTAGGGTTTTGGAGTTTGAACAATGTACGGTGTTTTATTATTGATTGGTCTTGTTTGTGTGTCATTTGGGGAATGTGTGTAGAATCAATGAGGCGGTTGGGGTTATTGGGTGTAAGAGGAGGTGAGTATTATCCCGAGAGACCCGGAATGGCGGATTGTGCTTATTATATGAGGACTGGAACTTGTGGATATGGTACCAAGTGCAGATATAATCATCCTCCCGGTCGGAGTAGCTCGGTAATCGTTCAATCCTAATAAGTTATCGTGTTCGGTTGATAATGGTTTTATATTTTGTTATTATTCTAAATTAGGGCGTGAAATTAGAGTGCGTGTAAATGGTTAAATCATTAATTTATAAGTTATGATTTTGATGCTTATTAATATTATTAGGCTGGAGATGCATAAAAATATTTATTATGATTGAAAAATAGGTTATTGGTACGCTTATGTTTTGAATCTAACTAGACTCCGTCTTGTCATGAAACAGAGCGCGTATAAACTGTTGTCACTAATAAAAAACAGAGCACGTATAAAGTATAGACTGTTAGTGTAAGTTATGATTTTGATGGTTGTTATTAGGCTGGAGGTGCTGCAAGGGCTGCGGGAATGGGATCTTATCCAGAGCGGCCTGGAGAACCTTCTTGTCAGGCATGCTTTATTAATTCAACTTCTGCGTTAAATCTGTTTGATTGTGTTAATTTGTGAACGTGCAGTATTATTTAAGAACGGGCACCTGTAAGTTTGGTGCATCTTGTAAGTTTAACCATCCAAGACATGCGGGTGGATCTTTGAGTAACGTGCCACTAAATACTTATGGATATCCATTACGACCGGTAACTATTGTAATCCGTATTTTTTTGTTCTTGTTCGTGTGCACGAATGTTAAAGGTGTGAACTTTTTATGTATCGAAACAGGAAGAGAAAGAATGCTCCTACTATTTGAAAACGGGGCAGTGCAAATTTGGTATAGCTTGTAAATTCAACCACCCTCAACCAGCTGGCGAGCCAATGCCGCCAGTAGCATCTGCACGTCCATTTTATTCAACAGTGCAGTCTCCCTCACCTGAACAGTATGCGGGCCCATCAGCCCCCTCGTTTAGGGTTGCAAGGCCGCCACTAGTACCCGGTTCATACCCGCCAGGTGCTTATGGTCCTATATTACTCTCACCTGGCATGGTTCCTTTACCAAATTGGAGTCCTTATTCGGTAAGAAATAATATTATTTCGTAACTTAATACTCGTGTATTCGGTTATTGTGTTAAAATTTAATGAGTTGCAGGGACGTGTGAGCCCGGCTTTGTCTCCGGGTGCTCAACCTTCTGTATATGGAGTGAATACTTCGGGCACGTCTTTTGCAGCACAATATCGGCCCTTGACACCTGGCCCGATAAGTAGTAGTCAAACTGAAAAGATATTTCCTGAAAGACCTGGTCAACCTGAATGTCAATACTACATGAAAACTGGTGATTGTAAGTTTGGGGCGTCTTGTAAGTTTCATCATCCGCCAGATTGGGCAATAACAAAGGATAATTGTGTGCTTAGCCCCCTCGGGTTTCCTCTGCGCCCGGTAAGCCCGTTAATGTTATAATAATCTTATTATTTATAAGATCATGCTCATGTCGGTGAACTGATTTTATGAGATTAACTATGTGTGATAAGTACACTGATGATTTTGGATTCACTGATTAAGACTGAAATTGTAATCTTATTAATATAAAGATAACATAGTATATGAAAGATGGTAATTTTTTTTGAAGTTGGTTAACTTTCTTCGGCATTAAAAGCTGATACATGTGTTATGTGTGAGTGTAATACCAACCACTTCAAAAATGTGTATATATATATATAATATTTGTATATGTGTGTGTGCATGTATATGTGTGTGTGTGTGTGTATTTATAAAAGACTAATACGAGAACAAAAAGTTAAAACCTAAAATCGTTTATTTTTTTCTATCAATGGTTGATATTTTTAAAACTTTCACTCCTTACATACATATGTCTATGTTATGTACATAAAAAAACCACTAAACTTATTGGTCATAATTTTTTTTCATCTTTAAACGTTTAGGTTAAGGTTATTTGTAGGAAATATACCTTCACATGATTTACTAGTGTAGGTCCTATATTAATGAATTTTGTTTATGTACTTTTAGAATGTTAGAAGAGACGAATAGTCATTGCATTATACTGTTTTCTTATATTGAAACTTTTTAAATCTGAAAAATGAATAATTTATTTTCTTCCTTTTGTTTTTGCAAAAAATGTCTTCTGCATAGAACCCTATATCTATATCTATATATGTTCAGAACCAAATAAACCAGTAGTATGTTGAGAACCGCATAATGCATTTGTATCTGCTGCTATGTATGTGATTCACAAGACTTTCATTTAACCATAAATACGATTTCCTTTAGACTAAAATTAACTTTTGTGAGTGAACTTGAACAGGGGGTGGAGCCATGTAACTTCTACATGCAAAACGGACACTGCAAGTTCGGGCGCACCTGCAAATTTGACCACCCGCTACCAGGTGTGGTTAGCTACGGACCAACATCTGACATACCAATCGCACCATACATGACCATGGCTTCTTCGGGTTCATTCTCAGAACGGTCCCAAATGGATCCTCATTCAAGTAGTTCAGTCGGTTTGATGTTTCCCCAGGGTCAACCAAGTTCCACCAGTGAAGTGCAGCTCTCGGTTCAAAGTCAAAGTCAGAGTCAAAGTTCTTCTCAAACAAGGTAGTCGAAGATGGCAATTTAGATATGAATCGGGTTCCACGTGGTGCTGCATTTTTCAGGTGTTACATAGTAAGATAAATATATATAATATGTGAAGTGTGTTGTATGAAGTATGGTGCATGTTTGTGAAGCGTTATTTATATTTATATTTAATATTATATTTATGTATAGCAAATATCTATGCTAATACTGAGTCTGTGTAACTTGAAATTTATGACACTTTTGGTTGCATTCTGTCTAGTTTGGGAATAAAAGGATGAGCCACAAGGCTTCTAACCTCTATGAATGCAACTTCTAATTTATATAAGGTTGTTGATTTTATTTTAAATGATTTGTGTATATACTAAATAATTCTATTATATTATATGGTGTATCTTTTATATATAAATCCAACAAACATATATCCTACAGGCACAAGAAAACACAGAATACAACTTTTGACATATGAACTGTGTTTGATTGGATGGAACGAGATGATTCAAAAGGAATATGGTATTCCATTCTATAGGCTAAAGTGCTAAACCGAGCACAACTTTTTATGTGTTTGATTGGACGGTATATGATGTCACATAATAAGGAATATAAGTATTACTTTCCATCATAAACTACAACAGAAAGAAATTTCTATTGCACAACGAAATATATGTCTAATATTCGTCTTTAAAGATTAAAAGTAAATTATTTATTTGATATAGTCAGCAATAATATACTACATGTTTTTTTGAGCGGAGGTGTATTCGGGCTCAATAACGAGTTTCTTCATAGCTCAGCCGATTAGGTATATATCCATATCCAAGACGGAGTTACAATCGTCCATTGTTAGTTTGATACTCGAGGATGACGCCAAGCCATCCCAGGAGGAAGCCGATTAGCTTGTAAAACCCCCTGACTTGCTTACCTAGAGAAATGTTGGCAAATAGTAAGGTTCAAGCTTGGGTAGTTGGGTCTCTCCAGTAGAAGTTTGGAGAACCGGCTGCGCGACCAGAAGGTCTACTAACCTTTTTCTCAAAAACATAAATATGATAAATGTAAACTATAATCATATATAAGGAGGGATATCAAAGTTAATTGCTATCGATTTATAAACACGCCAAACTTATATACCTGGGTGCATAGATGAGATATTAGCGCCACTTCTAAGAGCGTCACCAAGTAAATTAGATGCGAGACCCAAGGCTCCAAAAAAGGCAAATCATCCATCAGTAAAATCTCATCTAAATTTTTTAAAAACCGTTGCTTTAAAGATTGCACTTGAGCCTGCATGTCACGAAAAGATCTATAACAATCACATTTCAGTTAACCTCGTTAAAAGAATAGTACCAAATTAACCTTTGAATGAGTAAATGCAGTTTGATTATGTTTAGCTAACTCTGCTAAGCTTTATATTGTCATGTGTTTTCAACACTTTGTAATCTCTAAAACCTCTAGAGAAGACATGTATATAATACAAGAACGATACCGAGTTAAAGCTTGAATCAACTCATGTATAAACGAGCCGAGTTCAAGTCGGCTCGCGAGCCAAGTTGTTTATTTTTTTAAAAATATATATAACTTTGTTACTGTTGGTTTAAGTTCAAGAGAGAAGTCATTTTATTGCAAAAAGTGTGAGAAATTAATTCAACCAATCACAATTTATCCTTTTCATTTCTATTTAAATTAATTATGGGGCATAATAGTAAAATGTTACTGTAGAAACATGAAATGAATCTGACCTGATCCATGACAATGTTCCCCGGTCTTCGAGATGAACGAACCACGACTCGATCTTCTTCTCCGGTAGCTTAAGATCTGCAATGGTTTTTGGGGGTGTGGAGGTGACTGCTAAGAAATCTCAAGGATCTCTTGTTTACAGACATAAAAATGGTTATGGTGGTGGCTCTTATTGAGAACAACCCACCCTTAATAAGGAGGTGGAGACCTCTTTATATAGGGAGCCTCATGGCCACCATCATGTTACCCTAATGGGCCTAGCCCAGTTAGGGTTACCTCCACAAAACCCCCTCAGCCCAATAATATTGTATTAGTTCATATAATAATATAAGCCAGACATAATAAATTAAGGTCGTAAGCCGGGTTTAGTACCATACCCCTACAAGCCCCCCAAGTCCAGTGTTGCTCCTAGGCGTGCAAGCGTTTAGGTGGAGCGCTGGACTTCATAAGGTGTGTTAGGATATGAGGCGGTTTTTTCCTCTTTCTTCGGCCTTGTCTTTATTGTCTTTGAGTTTTGAGAGGTTTCCTCCATGATGGTGACATGTTGTGATCCTTATGATAATAATGGTGCACTGGCATGAATAAGATATAGCACGCATCATAACAGTAGTGGCGCGGGGCCTGATAAAAGATAGAGTGCGCATCTCGATAATAATGTAATGCAACTTGCGCGCGAGGCAGCTTACGAGCTATAAAAATAATGAAGCTTGCGCGCGAGGCAACTTACGAGCTATAAAATAACGAAGCATGCGCGAGTTGCGGCTTATGAGCTATAATATGATGATAATGACTGGCCCACAAGGGCCTCTTCTACGCAGGATGACTATCCCGGCTTGTCTTCAAAATAATAATGGAGGCACAAACGGCCAGATAATAATAATAATGTCATATGTGCTTGTGCGACTCGTAGCCGAACCTGCAAAAACATATCAACTAAAAGTGGATGTATTACAAGGTTCCCATCCTCGGGCAAATTATGAGGTGTGCCCAACCTACGTTGGCGCGTGGCCGTTTGGGATATTATTAGGCTCCCTACCTTTATGTTTGGCGCGTGGCCATGTGGGATATTATTAGGCTCCCGACCTTTATGTTTGGCGCGTGGCCATGTGGGATATTATTGGGCTCCCGACCTTTATGTTTGGCGCGTGGCCGTTTGGGATATTATTAGGCTCCTTTATGTTTGGCGCGTGGCCGTTTGGGATATTATTAGGCTCCCGACCTTTATGTTTGGCGCGTGGCCGTTTGGGATATTATTAGGCTCCCGACCTTTATGTTTGGCGCGTGGCCGTTTGGGATATTATTAGGCTAACATACGTTATGCGAGAGCTTTCGGTGCATGTATGGTGAAGGGTTGAGCGCGCATTCATGGCGGAGGGTTGAGCGCGCATTCATGGCGGAGGGTTGAGCGCGCATGCATGGCGGGGGTTGAGCGCGCATGCATGGCGGGGGTTGAGCGGGGGGTTGAGCGCGCATGCATGGCGGGGAGTTGAGCGCGCATGCATGGCGGGGGTTGAGCGCGCATGCATGGCGGGGGTTGAGCGGGGGGTTGAGCACGCATGCATGGCGGGGGTTGAGCGGGGGGTTGAGCGCGCATGCATGGCGGGGAGTTGAGCGCGCATGCATGGCGGGGGTTGAGCGCGCATGCATGGCGGGGGTTGAGCGGGGGGTTGAGCGCGCATGCATGGCGGGGTTGAGCGCGCATGCATGGCGAAGGGTTGAGCGCGCATGCATGGCGGGGTTGAGCGCGCATGCATGGCGAAGGGTTGAGCGCGCATGCATGTCGAAGGGTTAAGCGCGCATGCATGGCGGGGTTGAGCGCGCATGCATGGCGGAGTGTTGAGCGCGCATGCATGGCGGAGGGTTGAGCGCGCATGCATGGCGGAGGGTTGAGCGCGCATGCATGGCGGGGTGTTGAGCGCGCATGCATGGCGGAGGGTTGAGCGCGCATGCATGGCGGGGGGTTGAGCGCGCATGCATGGCGGGGGGTTGAGCGCGCATGCATGGCGGGGTTGAGCGCGCATGCATGGCGGGGGGTTGAGCGCGCATGCATGGCGGGGGTTGAGCGCGCATGCATGGCGGGGGGTTGAGCGCGCATGCATGGCGGGGGGTTGAGCGCGGTTGCATGGCGGGGGGTTGAGCGCGCATGCATGGCGGGGGGTTGAGCGCGCATGCATGGCGGGGGGTTGAGCGCGCATGCATGGCGGAGGGTTGAGCGCGCATGCATGGCGGGGAGTTGAGCGCGCATGCATGGCGGGGAGTTGAGCGCGCATGCATGGCGGGGTTGAGCGCGCATGCATGGCGGGGGGTTGAGCGCGCATGCATGGCGGGGGTTGAGCGCGCATGCATGGCGGGGGGTTGAGCGCGCATGCATGGCGGGGGGTTGAGCGCGGTTGCATGGCGGGGGGTTGAGCGCGCATGCATGGCGGGGTTGAGCGCGCATGCATGGCGGGGGGTTGAGCGCGCATGCATGGCGGGGGGTTGAGCGCGCGTGGAACAGATCTGAATATCCACATCAGGTAGGTTTTATGTAAAAACCAACACATCTGAAAGGATTTATAGATCTATGAATATGAAAGGTGATTATTGCTCAAACGAACCCAGATCTGAAAAAATCATAACTAGATCTGGTATATTTCACTTATAAAACACACAGATCTAAGGGTTTTCCCCAAAGTTTGGTGGTATTTCTTCTTGTATATTTCCGGATCTAGAAATATTTTCAGATCTACGGATTTTTGGACTTCCATAGAACAGATCTGAAAGAAGAAATCGTAGAACCTAGAGTATTTGATGAACAGATCGGAGGACCGAGACGAAAAACAAGACGTGGTTCGTTGCCGGTCCCACGGATGGCGTAGAACCTGACCTGATCGGAGGACCGAGTATTTGATGAACAGATCGGAGGACCGAGACGAAAAACAAGAAGAAATCGTAGAACCTAGAGTATTTGAAAGAAGAAATCGTAGAACCTAGAGTATTTGAAAGAAGAAATCGTAGAACCTAGAGTATTTGATGAACCTAGAGTATTTGATGAAGAAATCGTAGGACCGAGACGAAAGAAGAAATCGTAGAACCTAGAGTATTTGATGAACAGATCGGAGGACCGAGACGAAAAACAAGACGTGGTTCGTTGCCGGTCCCACGGATGGCGCCAATGTAGAAACATGAAATGAATCTGACCTGATCCATGACGATGTTCCCCGGTCTTCGAGATGAACGAACCACGACTCGATCTTCTTCTCCGGTAGCTTAAGATCTGCAAAGGTTTTTGGGGGTGTGGAGGTGACTGCTAAGAAATCTCAAGGATCTTTTGTTTACATACACAAAAATGGTTATGGTGGTGGCTCTTATTGAGAACAACCCACCCTTAATAAGGAGGTGGAGACCTCCTTATATAGGGAGCCTCATGTAGAGGTGCACAAATCGGTTTTTTTAAAAAAACCGGTTCGGTTATTAACCGGACCGGTTTTTTTGGCCCGGAAAAAAACCGGTTCGGTTAATAACCGGACCGGTTAATAACCGGTTTTTGTATCTGAAAACCCTAACCGGTCTAACCGGTTAGGACCGGTTTAGAAACCGGTTAGAACCGGTTTTTTTATTAACCGGTTTTTTAATAACCGATTTTTAGGTTAACCGTTTTTTTTTTTTTTTTTTTGGTTTAGGGTTTAGGGTTTAGTTTGGAAGACCGAAGCCATTCTTTGCTTTCGTTGTTAGGGTTCTTTGCTTGGAAGATTAAAAACACATAACTTTCATTTATAGTTTTTATATTAAAAATACAAACATTAAATCGTTATCGCATATTCGTAACTCAAAAATACAAACATTAAAGAATGCTTAGACACGATTACATGAACAACTTGCTGTTTCTTACTCATTATTTGCCTCCATGTTTGCTGTTTCTTTAACTAATTTTCTTCGCTACCCGATCCCGAGCTATTCCTTAGGTAATCGTCGTACGCGGCTTCTTTATCGGTCATTGGTTGAGTGTGTCCTTGATTGACCTCGTCTTCATACAAGCCCGCCTCATACTCCATTTCCCCCTCGAGTGAGCGTTGATGTTGTGCCCTATCTAAAGAGTCCAAGTAATCCTTGTAGCAAATCGACATCTCTACAGCTGGTGGAGTGAGTCGAGTCCTCCTAATCGATATAACCCTGCCAGAAACAGAAAAAGCAGACTCCGAAGCTACCGTGGAAGCTTGGACCGTTAGTAAATCTTTGGCCATGGCGGCGAGGATCGGAAACTCATCCTCCTTACCTCTCCACCAAGCCAGCAAATCAAGACTTCTAAATTCATCCGGAGTCATGTGTTTCACAAAGTTGGTACCACCATACCTTCCAAGTTCACTGCTTGGGGTGTTTACCTTTTGACGTTTACCGGCGTCTTCCCAAATCATGTAGTACATCCCCATTTCAAGGTCGGTTTGGGATTGGGATTGGGCAACAGCTCTTAACGAGTCATGAATTTGGGAAGACGACCCGTATTTTGTAAGGTAAACATCATACATGTTTGACAATGTGGTGTTGAAAGCATTCTTTAAAGTTTGGCTATAATAGGGGGTTTGATCGTCGTTTAACTCTAGCTCATCACAAATTTTTTCTATTAAAGCTTCAACACCACCAACATTGATGCAAGGGTTTAACGCAGCAGCACATGTCAAAACAGCGGGTAGTTCTTGAAAATATTTTCTAAATTTTTCTTTCATTTTTACACCCATATCAAAATAAGGTGCACCCCTACAATGAAGTTCACTCAACTTTGTGCACATGACAGCAATTTTTGGTAAAGCAATGGGGCTTGTTGGATAGTAAACCCCGGATAAACTAATTGTGCAAGATTTAAAAATTTGAAGGACCTCCGTAACGATCTCAATCAATAACCAGTTTCTAGGATCGTACGGTGCACATTTACCCCTACTTGACAAAATTTGATGAAACGCAATTAATGATTCTTTTTGTTGGATGGCTTTCTCAAACATATCACAAGTCGAGTTCCATCTTGTTGGACAATCCCAATTTGGCCCCAACCATTGACAATTAGCTTCTACACAAAATTTTTTGTATATTGAAAATGTTTTATTGTTGCTGAAAACATCTCGTAACATTCTTTTAAAATTGTTTCTTTGCGTTTCGATCACGTTTAACCCATCTTGCACGGCCAAGTTGATAATATGTGCAATGCATCGGCTATGAAAAAACGCTCCATCACAAATAGGTTTATACTTTAATTTTAAATGGCCAACCGCGGCCGTATTGTTGGACGCGTTATCAAACGAAATTGAAAAGATTTTATGTTCAATCTTGTATTGTCGAATGACTTTATCCAAGAGTTTAAAAATATTTCTACCCGTGTGCGGGTAATCAAACAATTGAAACGCAACGGTTCGTTTCATCATTTGCCACGACTCGGGGTCAACCCAATGAGCCGTCACACAAATGTATGAGTCGGGCGAACCATTAGGTACCGACCACACATCCGTTGTTAAGTTTACACCAGTTTGTAAGTTTGAAAAGTATGAAATTAGTTCGGATTTAGCTTTTTTCCATGCTTTAAGACAATCTCTTCTAAGGGTCGAACGACTTACGTGTTGGTAGCGTGGTTGAACATACTTTTGCATCATCTCCGTGAAGTGAGGGTTGTCGAAGTGGTTGAAAGGAAGTGTTTGTTGAATCACAAAGTTTGAAAACTTTTGACGTACCGCTTCAAGGTCGTACGTAAACACCGCTCCTTGATTCGTCATCTCCGGCTGCGAACTACTTTCTGATTCGTCCTTCAAGGCCTTGCAAAAGGGCCTTTGTACATGCGCTTTTAAAGTGGAGTTTGCATCTTTGCCATAAAACTTCAAACAATGTTTGCATCGAGCTTTTTGGCTACCGTTAGACATTTCGCATAGGTCGAAATGTTGCCAAACATCTTGGTTTCGTTTCGTGGGGATGACCCGAACGACCGTTTCTCCCGTGTTCGAGGCACCCATGTTGACGGATGAAGCAGCACTTTGGGAGGCCATGATAATCGACTACGAAATAAGAGCGTATGGAGTGGTAATGTGGTATAATTGAGCGTGAGATAACAAAATAATCGCGTATGAAATAAACGTTTAGAGCGTTTGGAGTTGTATAATCGAGTGTGATGTAACCAATACCCAACCTAAACTATATATAGATGTTTGTGGGGGTAAAATGGTAAAAAAAAAAAACGGTCAAAAAAAAAAACGGCTATATAGCCGTTATACAACGGTCTAAACCGGTTTTTAACCGGTTAACCGGTTATAAAAAAACCGGTTAACCGGTTTTTTTCCAACGGTAAAAACCGGTTAACCGGTTTATAAAAACCGGTTATTAAAAAAAAACCGGTTTTTTTCGTTAACCGGTTTGAAAACCGGTTTTGGATCTAAAAGTTGTAACCGAAGTACAAACCGCCGGTTTGTAAACCGGTCAAACCGGTTTTTAAAAAACCGGTTTTTGTAAAAACCGGTTTCCGGTTTAAACCGGCAAACCGGTTCCCGAACCGGTTTTTTTTGACCACCTCTAGCCTCATGGCCACCATCATGGTACCCTAATGGGCCTAGCCCAGTTAGGGTTACCTCCACAAAACCCCTCAGCCCAATAATATTGTATTAGTCCATATAATAAAATAAGCCAGACATAATAAATTAAGGTCGTAAGCCGGGTTTAGTACCTACTGTAGGGGTATGGTACTAACATTTGTGTAGGATTATTGGCTTTACTAACATTTGTGTAGGGTCATTGTCTTTAATAATTTTTACATTCACTTAAACTATATAAGCGTTAGAATTCTTTCCTACAAGGTAGAACATTTCTTACACACAATCCATTTTTATTACTAAATAAAAAAATACACACACAAGGTAAAATGTTTCCTATAAAGTTCAACATAGACATACACAATATAGGTTGAAAGTCCCATACGTGTAGGATAAAATTTTAATAAAGCTTAAACTTTTTTTAATATATTTTGAAAATTTCACGAGACCATGAGTGCGCTATGAGAAAATAAAAGTATCTTAAATCAACTTAAACATTTTTTTAGTAATCTATTGATTTTATTTAAATAATTTTAATTTATTAAATCAAACTACTTAAAGGGCAAGCTAATTATATATAATTAATTTTAGGAAAATTGGACTTTAATAATCCAAATTATTAAGTATTGGCCAATATTAATCCCAACTATCACTTTGACCGGTGACAGTCCCAACTATCACTTTTGTTGCCGATAACAATCCTAGTCTAACGAAATGTTAACTCCGTTAGTTATGTTCTTTTAAGTTAATGTGAAATGACTGAAATACCGAAATCGCCCCTATGTAAAAGTTAAAACCAGGAGTAATCAAAATAAATTGTTCACCGGCCAACAATTCATCACCGGCTAAAACGGGCAGAAGCCGCAGAACTCCACTCCGGCGACCACCACAAACCTGCTCCGACAACCATTCTTCACATCCCCGGTCTCCGCCTCCTTCTCCACCTATTTACCATGAATCACCATCTCCACCGTAGACAACCAGATTTCTCGCTCTCTCTTTGTCGGGTGCGGTCGGTCGATAAGAAAGATGATGGTTGTCTCTAACAGCGTTTCAGATGACATTTCATACTCTCTGAACCAGATCTGAGCCAATTTGGAAGTAGAGTTTCATATTGAAGTTTGTGATTATGCGTTGATTTTAGATCGGACGTGATACGACCAAACAAATGCGATCTCTAACATTGTCTGAGAGTATAGTTTGTGATTATTTATTGATTTAGTCTAGTTGCAGTTTTGGTGGTGGTTACCGGAGTTCCCGATTTTCCGGTGGAGTTAAGTCGAAGAAGATGACTGATGAGTTTGGTTTGTTCTCTTTATTATTATTATTATTATTATTATTATTATTATTATTTATCTATTTATTTGTTAGTGAGGGTAGTTTGGTCATTTCACATTAACTTAAAAGAACATAACTAACGGGGTTAATATTTTGTTAGTCTAGGATTGTTCTTAGTAACAAAAGTGATAGTTGGAATTGCCACCGGTCAAAGTGATAGTTGAGATTAATATTGGTCAAATATCAATAGTTTGGATTATTAAAATTCAATTTTCCTTAATTTTATATGTCTAAGTAGTAAAGAAGATGACAAAGATGTGTGAACGTGAGATTAAAGTTTCTACCTATTATTTTTAGAAGATGTTGAAGAATGTAATTAGTCTTGTATCTTTCCTATAATACATTATCTACACAAAGACCTATATAACCTTTTTACGTAAATTAGTAAACATTTTATTTCAAGTTTATTACAACATTGTCATTATTGTTATTTACCATTGATTACACATAATCAATGGTCAAGATTTATTTCTCGCATTTCTCACATAAATATGATTTATCTCTTGAACCATCCCCTGTTACTGTTTACACATATGCACATAAACAAAGCGTGTCACAAGCTACCCGTGGCGGCTTGTTTGACTAGTATTATTTTATACACACACACCGAGCTCGGGCTCATTTATTAAACAACACCGCATACGTTATATACACACAAACACAAAATGTGGGCTCAGGTTTAACTCGTTTATAAACAAGCCCGGGCCCAGTGTGTGTGTATACAAGTAAAGAATATCTCTGTTAATTGTACATGTAAGTAAAATCACTTTCAAACATTTCATAGCTAAATAGCTGGTGACTTGATTAGTCTCCAAAGGTTAGCGGTTAAAGTAGGCTCATCATCCTATTGCCCCATAATTAGTATGAAGTTCAATAAAAGAATGAGAAATAACAAAGAGGGAGAGATATAACAAAGAGATAAACTAGATTATAAGAATTATATAATATATTGTTTCCGGTGAACGTAACCAAATTGTCACCGTGAGATCCATCTCAAATTAAATCCGGAGCCTTTAAACCCCTAAATCTCTATCTGAATCTCAAATTCAAATTCTATAGCGCACTCCAAAATTTGAATTCTCTCTCATCTTCTCTTCTGCTCCACACCTCTCCTTGATTCTTTGTGGGTGTTTGGCCTAGCTTTTTTATTTTGGTTTATGCTTATATTTTACAGAAGCTTATAGCTTATTTTGTATTATTTGATAAGCTATCTTCAAGTGTTTGGATTAGCTTATATTCTACAAGTTAATTATGTGTCTTAATAAATTGTTAAATCAACAATTTTTTAATTTGTTAGAGTAATAAGTTGCTTCAATAAGACTAATCCATCATCATTTGAGTGCAAATGAGTAACATACAACCTTATACAAATAAGCTAAAAAACCATATTCACATAAGCTTATTCAAATGAACTTATATAAGCCTATAAGCATAAGCTTAAAAAGCTAAACCAAACACTAAATTTAGCTTATTTTATATATATATATAAAAAAAAGCTAAAAAGCTATAAGCTTTGTTAAAAAAGCTAAGCCAAACACCCCCTTTGTTTCAACTTGGCTCTTGCTAATGAAGATTAGAAGCAGGTAGAGGAAGCAGAAATCGAAACACCTCAGAATCGTCACCCTCTTAATTTAATGCTACTGAAGAGGAAGGTCCCAGCAGAGCCCAGTTGGACCCGCAGGACTCACCTTGAAGAGAGACGTCTGCGCAGAAACCAACTGGATCCGCAGGACCCACCATGCTCAGAGACGTGACGTCCTTACGCGCAGTACGCAAGCTGTTCCCGCAGGAAATGCCTCCCAATGGTGAAGTATTCCGCCTGTTCCCGCAGCTACGGATACAAGCCATCAGGGAAGGCCACCTGCGCAGCAAGGCTACACGCACAAGGCACTTAGCTCTCAATAATTCAGTAGTCACCTGAAGGAATGAGCAAAGCCGGGAACAATCCCGCACAAAGGCGGGAGGGGGAATACTCCCGCCCAAATAAGCCAGTCCGTACGATACTGGAGGATCTTTTGTACTGTACCTGACGAGGTATGGGCAAAAGATCTGACCAGAGATACGACAGCTCATTGACAACAGTATGGCGAGCAGCATGCTCTTGTACTGTATGTCACTATTAGCCGCTGCCTACTCACCAACTCCTGTCATACCACGTGCATAGCCGGCAGTTGGTGGAAAAGGAATAGTACACAGTAGGCCTGGTCACTGTCAGCCGCTGCCTACCCACCAACTACCAGCATGGCACGTGCGTAGGCCACAGTTGGTAGAACAGGAATACTATTCAGCCGGCTATACCTTCTTGGAAACCTATCTTCGGCTATAAATACCCCAAATGGTATGATCATCTAATCTCATCTTGTATCTTATATCTTATACCTGATATCTGCTCTAGCAATCTCTTAATATATACTTATATTCAAGAGCAATCTAGTCTGATTCTCACGCCGGAGGGTGGTCACAAGGAGGTACCCCCCCTTCTCAGTGACGAGCTCACGGTGTCTGTTTTGCAGGTTATCAGAAGAACCATCTTTGCCGGGTCTAACCCCTCGTGGGAAACATCTATTTAACCCCCAGATTATCCGTAATCTGCCCGGGGTCGATTAGTGTTTCTTCATTGGCGCCATCCGTGCATAAAAGCTAGAACTTCATTTCTTTTCAGTTTTTTCAAACTTCTGGAAAGATGGTTAAAGAAACTCCGGTAACCACAACCCCAGCTACTGGGGGGAATACCGGCGACTACACAGTTTTTACGAACACTACCTCGGTTACCCAAGCCGGGGCAAGTGCAGTAAATTTTACGAACACTACCCCAGTTACCCAAGCTGGGGCAAGTGCAGTAAATAATCGCTCACTGGGATTCATCGATACCCAGTTAGAGAGACAACGAACGAGGCTCCCCCGCCAAACACTCGATGAAGTTAAAGCGTGGGCGGAAGCACGTCAAAAAGAATTCCAAGCTGAGTTGGATGAACGCTTACGTTTACTCCAACAGGCTGATGAATTCGTAGAGTACTTTGACGATGATTCGGAGGAATCCGATAGTGACGCAAACCCTCGTCATAGGGCGAAAGGGAAGCGTAAGGAAACGGACTCCCAACCGAGAAGGCATTTTGGAGAAACCTTCAAACCAAAAAACGCGGGTGGAAACCCACGTGACTTCTCCAAAACATTTACACCAACTGCTGCAAAGGCGGGAACGTCCAAATTTGCAAGGGACATTGCGGAAGCAATCGTCCCGAAAAGTGCCAAACAGATGTCCAACATCGGCACTTACGATGGTATATCTGATCCAGACGATCATTTGAAAAGGTTCATAGCGGGGGCAACCGTCAGTAGTTGGACGGAACCTACGTGGTGTTACATGTTCCAAATGACGCTTGTTGGGCCAGCTAGAGCGTGGTTCGATCGTCTACCGGTCAACCACATCTACGACTGGGCAGACTTCCAACAGAAGTTTAGCCAACACTTCAGCCAACAAAGAAAGTATACCGAAGAGCAATGGACAATCCTCAAATGCATTCGAGAGGAAGATGAATCTTTGCCAGACTTCATCACTCGCTTCAACTCAAAGAAGCTAAGTCTGGGTAATATTAGCGAAGATCTTGTTCGCGCTGCTTTTATCCAGGGCGCGAACGACCCAGAGCTCATCCGCACCTTAACGGGTAAAGATGGCATGCCATCCACATGGGATGCCATCATGACAGCAGCTAAACGCTTTGCGGAAACGGAGAAGCAACTGAGTAGAGATCTCCCCCAGAGCACAAACCTCTACACCCAGAAAACAAGAGAAGACAACGTCCTTACCGCCCGACTAAACAAAACGCGGAAGCTAGGCATTTGGCAGTCAAGGGTAAACTTTGACACCTCATCCGGCTTGCAACATCGGTTAGGCGGAAGGGATAACGTACAGTCGAACCAGAACTCCAGATGGACGCCACTCACCAAAAGCGTCACCGAGATATTCGCCACTAAGGAGCTCCCATGGCCAAAGGCTCCAATAATCCGACATTGTCACAATGCTGATCGGAGCAAATACTGTGACTTTCACAGGACAAAAGGCCACAACACTGAAGAATGCACAGACGTAAAGGACATGGTCGAAGCATTTGTCAGAGATGGGACGCTCGCGCACCTCGTGGCGCAATGAACGCTGAGCAGGCTGATGCGTGTAGAACCCCAGTTGGGGAAAACACGAATAAAATTGCAGCTTCAATGTTGGAGACTACATACTGCGTAAACAACGAGATCCCGAACCAGGTGCATATCGGCTCGATGGCACTCCCATCCCAACAACATGGAAGGGAGCTCAATTACACAGTTTGCATGTAGATCAATTCCAAATTTGTAAAGAAAAGGCCCAGAGCCACTTCTAATGGAAATGATTCTCCTTAGAACATCGACGCTGATGGTTTTACATTTATACTTAATGAACTTTCCACACGGATATGCCGGTCTTCACCGCATACATAAGTGTGAAAGTCGTTGCGTGGGAAAGGAGGCAAAACCCGCATAAACCCAAAAAACGGCAAACCTTCACGCAGGTCAGTTAAAGGTAAAGTTCAGTCATCCCACTAAATGAAAGTGCCGGTCTATCCGCACGAATCTTGATAGAGGAAACTGAACACTAACCTATTAACAACCGCGCGTCGAACGGTTAATTTATTCAACACTGATGCCGGTTTTCACCGCATAATTACGTGGAAAGTCGTTGCGTGGGGAAGGCGGCAAAACCCGCATAAACCCAAAAAACGGCAAACCTTCACGCAGGTCAGTTAAAGGTAAAGTTCAGTCATCCCACTAAATGAAAGTGCCGGTCCTAACTGCACGAATCATGATAGAGGAAACTGAACACTAACCTATTAACAACCGCGCGTCGAACGGTTAATTTACTCAACACTGATGCCGGTTTTCACCGCATAATTACGTGGAAAGTCGTTGCGTGGGGAAGGCGGCAAAACCCGCATAAACCCAAAAAACGGCAAACCTTCACGCAGGTCAGTTAAAGGTAAAGTTCAGTCATCTCACTAAATGAAAGTGCCGGTCCTAACCGCACGAATCATGATAGAGGAAACTGAACACTAACCTATTAACAACTGCGCGTCGAACGGTTAATTTACTCAACACTGATATGCCGGTTTTCACCGCATAATTACGTAGAAAATCGTTGCGTGGGGAAGGCGGCAAAACCCGCATAAACCCAAAAAACGGCAAACCTTCACGCAGGTCAGTCATAAGTAAACTTTGGTCATCCAACTAAATGAAAGTGCCGGTCCTAACCGCACAAATCATGAGAGGAAACCGAACCTATTGACAACCGCGCGTCGAACGGTTAACTTATTCAAAATACTTTAGAAAATTTCTAACAGAAGGATGAGGAAAACCTCCACGCAGGTTAGATGTAGGTAAAGTTTAGCCATCCTACTAAGTGCAAGTGACGGTCCTACCCGCACAATCACGAAAGAGGAAGCAAAACTTCAACCTATTATCTACCACGTTCAAAGGTTAACTTATTCTAAACACTTAGAAAATTTCTAAAAAGATGAGGAAAACCTCCACGCAGGTCAGATATAGGTAAAGTTTAGCCATCCTACTAAGTGCAAGTGACGGTCCTACCCGCACAATCACGAAGGAGGAAGCAAAACTTCAACCTATTATCTACCACGTTCAAAGGTTAACTTATTCTAAACACTTAGAAAATTTCTAAAAAGATGAGGAAAACCTCCACGCAGGTCAGATATAGGTAAAGTTTAGCCATCCTACTAAGTGGAAGTGACGGTCCTACCCGCACAATCACGAAGGAGGAAGCAAAACTTCAACCTATTATCTACCACGTTCAAAGGTTAACTTATTCTAAACACTTGGAAAATTGCTAATTTAAACTAAAGTATGCATGAGCAAGTCATATAACGTTTATAAAGCAAGTCATCCAGTGAAAGTAGCGGTCTTACCCGCACAAAGATTTATATTTCATAATATTAATTACAAGAATGGCCGGGTAACTACCCGCCTACAAGAATATAAATCTATACAAGCTAAACCTATCCTAACAGTGGGAAGGGATCTTCAGGATCAAGCTTCAGGACCACTTCCACTTGGACCAGCACCATCAGTAGAGCGTGGCGGTTCAAGGAAAGCTTTAAGGATAGCTAGCCCATCATCAGCAGCAGCAACTTCGTTCACCTTCTCCACCACCAGATGCGGGAAGGCGGCATACTGATTCACTGCTTGGTCATAAACAGCTTCAGTATCCACATCATACAAAGGGAAGTTGGAAGGCGGGATGCCTTTCTCAACGAACCCTAGACCAAGCAGGAAGCCGGCATTTTCCCCATCCTCATGAGAAGCGTTGAGAGCTGCGCTCATGGCATCGTCGTATGATGTGTCCGTGAAGACTCGATGCACAACCTACAAAAAGAAAAAATACAAGTATCAAAACCTTTTCTATTTACAAAGAAAAGCGTAAAGATATAATGAAATTAAACATACCTGAGACAACGCTTCTCGAAGAAGCCATTCCTTGGCAACCAGAGCCTCCTGGAGGGCAGCTTGAGCTTGGTTACGGGCGCATTCGGATTCACTTTTGTTGAGGTTGGCAAGCAACACTTCTTTAGCCGCAGCCTCTTCAACGCCCTTTAGCTTCCGCTCAGTGTGGTCAAGCACCCCCCTCTGGTCCAAGATCTCTTGGAGCTTCTTGGCGTCTTCCATCGCCAAGGCATCATGAGCCTGTTGGAGCGCCTGTAGTTTGGCTTTAAGTTCCTCATTCTCGAGGCGTAGAGGCTCAGCAACAGCTTCAGCCTTGGTGGCCCTCTCAGTTGCGTTCCGTGCAGTTTCCTTAGCCAGCCGAAGCTGTTCGTTAACAGCTTGGGCAGCCTTGGAACGGGCCTCGAGACGGGCCTGAACTTCAACCTCGAGGGCCTTGAAGGCCTTCTCCTTTTCCGCAGCCACTGCGGTAAGCCTCTTGTTCTCCTCCCGGACAGCCCGCGCCTGAGCTACTTCTTGGATGCGAGCTGCTTTTAACTTGTCGTTTTCACGACAAAGCAGCTCGACGCGCGGCTGCATCCGGGCCAGGAGAATCCGCAGCTCATTGGTTAGCCTACCCTCCTGGTAGCTAGCCATTGCTTCCCCCAACGCACCACTGGGAGCTGCGTGACGAGCCCACTCCACGCACTCCACAGGCGTGCGAAGGGTTGTTCCTCGGCGGATGTTCCATCGTGGAACATACACTTCATTGGAATCCGACACTGCAAAAAACAAAAAGCAGTTAGGAAAAGATGATATATAAAAAAAAAGGCCAAAAGAACCCTACGCACCTGTAGGGTCGACAACAGGCCGATAGCCGCCAAACCCATCACCTGAACCCAAGGGAAATCCATCCAAGAGGTCAGGCAGATGGGAAGGAGGCAGAGGTTGGCGAGAAGCCCCAAGCATACCTGAAGGATCGGCTGTAGCTGCCGACGTCGGAGGCATGGAGGCCGCCGCGGTAGAAGCCAACGGAGGTGAACTCACAACCGTGGTCGCCGCTGCGGAAGTACCCGCAGAAATAGTCACCGCCGGCTCAGTGAAAGATTCAGTAAATATGGCACTGACAGCCGGCGGTGATGTCATCACAGTTGGAACAGTTGGCTCAACTGGGTGAGCAACTGAACCAACTGAAGCAGGCGCAGCCGCCTGGGTCGTCGCCTCAGGTAGGCTGACCAAGCCTACCGTCATGGGTCCGGAGGTACTCCTCCCCGCTCCACCCTGGAATGCGGTAGCATCCACGCCTGCACAAGGAAGATAAGTATTAATGATGGAAAGCTATGAAGTCAAATAAAGGAAGTTTGTACTTACGGGTTTTCTTGAGCCTAAAAGTGCGGACAGGCGGGGACGAACCCGATGGAGCCGGCCTCTTTACGCCGCTCACCGTCGTCATCCTGGGCTCTCCGGAGGTGACAGTCGTCGCAGCCTCCGGAGCAGTGGTCTTATCACCACCAGGGTTCCCCGCCACCTCCTCGCTCTCGGTCTCTGAATCAGACCGAGGCACCGGATCGACAGTGGAGGCCACCTTCGCCTTCCCCTTCCCGCCGGCAACCTTCTTCTTCCGCACCAACGGAGGACCATCTGCGGATTCCTCATCAGAACACAAGATTAGAGGAATTCCAGCAGAGGTTTCAGCATTGAGGGGTCGAGGGTTGAATAACGCCTTACCTGGCCGCCTGGCGCTCAGGATCTCGTGGCCTGGCGGGTAGACCTCCACGAACCGATCCGCCGTCTGTTCAAGGATGGGCAACTCGTTCTCATCTAGAGCACGAGTACCCATCCGAGCGGGACTATCAGCCTCCCGCGGATGCAGGAGCGACTGCAAGTCGTTCCCCACTGAAATAAAAGAAAAACAGTTAGAAGACAAACCTATATAAACAAAGAAGACAGAGCATACCGTAAGGGACAGAGTTCAAACCGTATTCAAGGACGATCGGGATCTTTTGCGCCTCCGCATCCTTCCACACCCGGCTCATCCCGAGCATCACCATCCCAGACTCCGCAAAGCGGTAAACCGGAGATTGGACTCGGGAAATCTTTGAGAACCATTCCGCCTCCTGGTAGTTTGAGGCGTGAAGGCTGGGGAGTGCTTGCCCATTCTTAAACTTCATGGCAAGGGGGATGGCGCGAGCGGAGATATAAAAGAACTCCCGTTTCCATGAACGAAGACTGCGCTCGGTTGCGCAAATCTTCAAACCCTTGATCCGGGTTATCAGAGTATACCACCCCTGGATGCACCTCCAAGAGTAGAAGGTCATCAGGCGGTCGACGAAGGGCTCAACGCCCAGAATCCGGCACACCCACTCGAAGTGGCGAATCTTTGCGATCGCCATCGGGTGTACCTCGGTCAGGTGTACACCGTGCCTCTCCAGAACACGGTACACAAACTTCGTCAAGGGGAACCTAAGATTCCCATAGACAAAGAATGCGGCATATACCCCGATCTTGCCTCTGGGGGCATCATACACCGTCTGATGAGGTTCAGGAAACTCAGGCTCGAAAAACTCGAGCATGAACTTCCTGACGATGTACTGATATAGATCGACAGGCAGAGCACACTGGCACTCGCCAGCAGTACTTTTGTCATCCTTGTCGGACGTGGATGACGGGTTCTCGGCGTACACCCCAGCCTCCTGGGCTGTAGCCTCAAGATCGTGAGCAGAAGACATCTTGTAGGTATGAAAGAAGAGAACGATTTCAAGAGAATGCTCGACTGAAAAGGTGAGTATTCGCCGGAAATCGTTTTGAAGATGAAGAGAAAAGTGAAAGTGTGGATTACAAAGGACCCTCTCCCCCTTTATATACTAATCGCAATCAATGCGATGAATTTAATGCGGAAGAGAGAGAAATCGCAGGTGCAATGAAACTATGACACGTGGCAAAAAAGCAAGCTGGCAACAGCTGTTGAAAGGACGCGTGCCATTAATTTCGCGGCCACGCGCCCGAAAAATCACGCCCACGCGCCTGAAAAAGCGTCTGGAATGACCATGTACTGTCACGTCACCATAACTTCCTGCACGTCCTGACACAGTCAGAGAAACCGTCGGACGACGTTTCAACAGTTTGGACTGTTCTTATCCTTTCACCAACTCTTCGAATTTCAAAAATTCAAAAAGATTCAAAAGTAAGCGGGAAAATACCCCTTACCTTGGCAACCAAGTAACTGTAAGACAGGTGCGAGTACAGTGTTAAGGCAAAACCCTTCACATACTTAGCACCTGCAGGGAATTGACGCCAGGAAAACCTTGGAAGTAAAGTAACCATAAGACGAGTGCGGGTACAGTGTCAAGGCAAAACCCTTCACATACCTAGCGCTCCGCAGGGAATTGAAACCAAGAAGGATCTTCTGGGCAATGCTTGCGGAAACGGGAATAACATCCCCGCATAGCGGGAACGTCGAGAACTACATTGTTTGAAGCTCCAAGATGGAATTGGTGGTTTTAACATAATTGATCACTATGTTCAAAACTACCAAAACCTCATGGAGAATCCACACAAGTGGGACTCAACGCTCCTGACTTGCGAGGAGGTTACAGACCTACCCGCATCATACCCAAAGATCAAGCAGGAAAGTCGGGAATTTCTGCAAGTGACATAAGGACTTCCGCGGGAAGAATCCCCATGGAAAACCTTAAAACTAAACCCTTTTCAAAACCCTTTGCTTAAGTCCAAAAGTTCACCTCACTTTATTAAACATTCATGAGAAGAACATTGGACTGGGGGGACTTGAAGAGGTAGGTCCCAGCAGAGCCCAGTTGGACCCGCAGGACTCACCTTGAAGAGAGACGTCTGCGCAGAAACCAACTGGATCCGCAGGACCCACCATGCTCAGAGACGTGACGTCCTTACGCGCAGTACGCAAGCTGTTCCCGCAGGAAATGCCTCCCAATGGTGAAGTACTCCGCCTGTTCCCGCAGCTGCGGATACAAGCCATCAGGGAAGGCCACCCGCGCAGCAAGGCTACACGCACAAGGCACTTAGCTCTCAATAATTCAGTAGTCACCTGAAGGAATGAGCAAAGCCGGGAACAATCCCGCACAAAGGCGGGAGGGGGAATACTCCCGCCCAAATAAGCCAGTCCGTACGATACTGGAGGATCTTTTGTACTGTACCTGAAGAGGTATGGGCAAAAGATCTGACCAGAGATACGACAGCTCATTGACAACAGTATGGCGAGCAGCATGCTCTTGTACTGTATGTCACTATTAGCCGCTGCCTACTCACCAACTCCTGTCATACCACGTGCATAGCCGGCAGTTGGTGGAAAAGGAATAGTACACAGCAGGCCTGGTCACTGTCAGCCGCTGCCTACCCACCAACTACCAGCATGGCACGTGCGTAGGCCACAGTTGGTAGAACAGGAATACTATTCAGCCGGCTATACCTTCTTGGAAACCTACATTCGGCTATAAATACCCCAAATGGTATGATCATCTAATCTCATCTTGTATCTTATATCTAATACCTGATATCTGCTCTAGCAATCTCTTAATATATACTTATATTCAAGAGCAATCTAGTCTGATTCTCACGCCGGAGGGTGGTCACAAGGAGGTACCCCCCCTTCTCAGTGACGAGCTCACGGTGTCTGTTTTGCAGGTTATCAGAAGAACCATCTTTGCCGGGTCTAACCCCTCGTGGGAAACATCTATTTAACCCCCAGATTATCCGTAATCTGCCCGGGGTCGATTAGTGTTTCTTCAGCTACCGATCGAAGAACGAACTTTTGTAAAAAGGTGGTAAACCTAATACTCAGTAATATTCACTCATCTTTATGATTCCAAGCAGGTTCAGCATCCAAGTATTGTTTCAGTTATATTTTCATTCATCATAATTACTGACCTCATTGATGTCTATTGAATTTAATCCATAAACTTCAAATTGATCTCGATTAAATTCCATAGACATCATCAATTTCATATGCTAAAACATCAATTTAGAATGCTTAGTTAATGATGTTATGTATGCATTTCTTTATTTAATTATCAATGTCTCAACTTAAGTTGTCGGTTAATGAACAATAATATTTTCAATCTTAGAGAATACTTTTATTTTATAAGATGCAACTTAGTTTTCCCCATTGATTCATTCGATTTACTTTTGGAGCTTTTACAATCATTCCATTCCATTTAAAGCTTCAATGGCTTTGTGTAAATTGGCTGAAAAAAACTGCCTTAGATGATGGTCATGGAGAGCTTTTGGCTGCTGCTATTAACTACCCTTCAATTATCTTATGCGTTTGTAGAGGGTGCAACCAATGCATTAAGTCTTCTACCATATTTCAAGATGCTGTATTTTCTAGATGTTCTTGTTATGCCGGTCCAACCTTAAACCACAACAAATTTCTAAACAAAATACCAAAAAGTTTGGTTTGGGCTTAACCAGTTCGAACCTGACTCAACTTGTAGGTTCGTATACCAGTGCGTAGTCGCATTTACTGAGCTGGTATTGAACATGACCTGGATTTGAAAAACATAGAAAAAAAAACTGTTTATTTGTTCCTAACTGGTTTTTAATCTGAATCTATTCGTTAAGTGCCAACATTTTTCTTTTTATACTGGTTTATAATCTGAACCGTTATTACAAACCCGTTGTAAACTACTAAACTGTTGACCAACCCGGTTCGCTTTGTAAATTGAATCGTTTCTTTTTTCAAATAAACTGGTTTTGTACAACTCTAAATTGCGCTACGCTTCACATAACTCATTTAGACAATTGAATCAACTTATTTTAGAGGTAATTAGTTAAAACACAATATATGAATTAACCAGTTAGACAAATAAATTAGTAAGAAATTGCGGTTTATGGTCTGGCTCACTTAAGGCTATAATAGTTTTTAATGCAGTATAACTCGGCCTGTCTTGCATTTTATACACTTACCAAGTAATTTTTATATTTACCTCTTTTTTTATTCTTTTATTGATATTACATGAACTACATAATCTTGTCTTAATATTATATTTCTTTCATTAGAAATATATGGTTTTATGATTAGGGTTTTTCGTTTCTATTGAAGTACTTTCATTCTTGGCTATTTTTAATACTTTGAAGGTGGTTATGACTTATTGTGATGAACGAAAGATCAAATTAGGACAATAGAACACATGAAGTCCGCAAATTGGATGCTTTAGTGATTGGTGAAGGTACGAAGTGAAAAACTCTGGGTTGTTTTTGGGGTTGCTCCCTTGAACTAGGATGTCGAGTTATGCAGCCGAGAAGACTTTGCAGACCATGGCGACTTCATTGTCCACAAACCTTAACATGAGTATGTTAGGAGATATTTGAGCGACACTATGGTAAATCAGCATAATACTATTGACGTTATAATACCAAAACCGGCTGCTAAGTGTTGGATATTGTTGTACTATAATTCTCTTAGGGGGTGTTTGGTAGAGGGATTTGATTGGGGAGAAATGGAATTAGAAATATTTCTTTTGTTTGTTTTCCACTTTTCATTTCTATTTCTCTTTCTATTTCTCTAAAACTAGAGAATTCCATTTCTCTTTAAAACAAAGAGAAATCCATTTCTCAGCAGCCTCCTCATAGCATGTCACCACCTCGTCTCTGGCCACCACCTCGTCTCCGACCACCACCCCGTCTCCGGCCGCCACCTCGTCTCCAAGTCTGCAACCGCCACCTCGTCTCCAAGTCTGCAACCACCACCCCGTCTCCGCCGTTCGCAGTGGTGAACACAGAGATGGTAACCGGTTGTAGGTTGCAGGTGGTACGGGTGAACGGAGATTAGGGTTTCAAGTGGTGGTTCGTGGTAGGTTAGGGTTTTCAGATGGTCGGGTGATTGTGGTCGCAGGTGGGTGACAGTGGTGGTGGAAATCGGCGGTGGTCGCAGGTGGCTTCTGATTATCATCATCATCATCGCCACCACAACCACCACCACAAAATCTCCAAAGAGGCAGTGATGACAGATCTGAGCCTCCTTTTTCTATATCTTATGTTCCAAAAATTTGAATCTTTTTAATTTCTTGTGTACTGTGGTTGAAGAAGGGGATTTGGTGGCGGCAGCCGGTGGTGGTGGGCTGTGGTTGAAGAAAGGGCTGTGGTGGTGGTGCTGGTGGTGTGAGGCTGTGGTGGTGGGGCTGGTGGTGGTGGTGGGGCTGTGGTGGTGGTGCTGTGGTGGTGGTGCTGGTGGTGGTGGGGCTGTGGTGGTGGGGCTGCGGTGGTGAGTGGTGTCAGGTTGGGTGGAGGTGGGGTTGGGTATGGAAGAGTTCTCTGTTTATTTTCTCGTGTACCAAACAAGAGAAATGATTCTCATTCTCCATACCAATTCTCTTTCTCTACAATTCCATTTCCATTTCTATTTTCTCTCCTTTTCCATTCTCTGTACCAAACACCCCGTTAGTGTAGTACTCATTTTTTCCTCTTCTTTTCTTCAACCATATGCCGGCAAGAGATCGATGTCGTCATTGCCAGACAATCAAACACTGCCGCCCAATCAGTGAGCAGCCATCCATCCATCCAATCGTCCACGAAATCAGTCATCGCCATTGTTATAGTCTAATTGATCAACAACACGCAAAGTGAATTACAAAATTTGTAACATCCCGAAATTTCCAGATTAATATTTAATATAATATTTTCGTTAGGTGAATTAAATGAGTCAGTGGAATAATAATAATACTAAATAAAGAAAAGAATTATGGATTTGGGTAATTAAAATGGATCAAGATAGTGGGATGGGCTTAGAGTCCATGGGCCTTAGTAGTATAAATACCCACCCTAAAACCCTAAATCCTCATTTTCTTTCACCCAAATCTCTACACACTAAAAAAACACACACACCTACACCATAAACCTTCGGCTGAGAGAAAGAGAGGTGAGATCCGAGCAAGCACACGCGATTCAAGATAGACACAAGATCTAGAGCCCTTAAGCAAGCTAACCAAGACCGAAGAACGCATCGAGGTAAGCCGTTCGCCTTTAAAGTTTATGTTTTTAATAACGTTTAATCGTGAAACTTAGAACAAGATTAGATCGGGTGTAAATAGAACGAAAAGCTGTAAACTTGATACCAAAACGAAACTAATGAAACCATAATCATGTACGGCTCGATTAAAAGAGGACCTTAAACTAGTATTGAACGTTTTAACTTAAAGGTCCAACCTTTACGCGTTTTCGGGCCGAACCATGTTTAAAAACGGCCATGGGGATGTTCGCGAGACTGATTAACATCATCATTAAGGGTTACGGGTTGAACATGGGTGTTAATGAAGTTAAAATCAAAACCGCCGCCACCTGTTGATAACTTCACCTAAGGTTAACTTCACCTGTTGATAACTTCACCTAAGGTTAACTTCGCCTGAGGTTAACTTCGCCTAAGGTTAACTTCGCTAAGGTTAACTTCACCTGTTGATGACTTCACTTAAGGTTAACTTCGCCTGAGGTTAACTTCACCTGAGGTTAACTTCACCTAAGCTTAACTTCACCTGAGTTTAACTTAGCACTAAGTTGAAATAATCTGATACGATAGGACGAGTATTGATACGTGTAACCTATATACAGTTAGCAGAGCACAGTTAAAGAGAGGAACCACGATAAACGGAGAAAGGAACCGCATTCAGGTGAGTTTCTAGCCCCATTTCCTTGTTATGTTTTCGGGGCTGTGTGCATACTCGATGTGAAGTGTGAATACACTTACCTTAAGTGGTAAGTGTATGCTATAGATGTTATACGAGGTAGCTATTTTATAATGCTTGTCGGTACGTGAACGATCTTCGGATATTGCACGTATCGCCAAGGATAGTAAATTCCAAGTGGTTGTTAGTGTGTATGAATGCTATGATGTGACTTGCTTATTACGTAAATAATGAACTGATATGAAGTGTGATATAGGCAGGTAGAGGTAGAGTGTGTTAGAAGTGACAAGAGTCTAGTAAGGGTGTTAGTGGCATAACGTGAGTGCGTGATAGGGAAAGCCTATACGTGCTTTCGTTATTAAGTGGCATAACGTGAGTGCGTGATAGGGAAAGCCTATACGTGCCCCTGTTATTAAGTGGCATAACGTGAACACATGAGAGGGAAAGCCTCTATGTGTTTCCGTAAACAAGTGGCTAAGTGGTTAGGGGCAGTTAAGTGGTTAAGTGGTAAGGTGGACAGGTTAGACAGTGGATTATGTGTCTTCGGATACATACATATTGTATGAAGTGGTTGTATGGTAAGTTGTTTGATTAACTAGAACTCACTCAGCGTAGCTGACTTTTAGTATGCACGCAGGTGAGCGAACTAAAGAGCCGACATGAGGATGACACATGGCATGGATTGAACGGCTGGCATCTGAAGATGGAAGAAACGATGTGTTAAATATATGTTATGGTTTTAAAGAAAAGATTAAATGTTTGTAATAAACGGTTAAAGTTTTATATTCCGCGAAAGTTTTAATTAACTCTGATTTGTAGAACTGTGTTTATGAGTAAATCCGACGCTAAAGTAGGGCTACCGGGAACGGGGCCTTACAAAATTCAAGTTTCCTGCAATCCAAACCAACCGCATCAAATTTGGCTTCTACAATTAGAATTGATGTTCTTGGTTTGAAATTAATTTGAATTTGCTTTATGATTGACACCGATAGTCCTCCGTTGTAAATTTGAAATTGTTTGTCAAAATGGAATATGAAAAACATATTATAAAAGGATCCCAGAATCGACATATGAATGTCTTCTTTTTATAAATTTTCTAAATGTTTGTTGGGTGACATGTCGAGACTGGTTCCAGTTGAATTTAAAAGAAGGTCTTACCGTTTTCCGTGATCATGTGCACACTTTAACCACTTTTTAACTTTTATAAAGATTTTATTTTAACTATAAAAGTTAAAAAGTTTTTTACATGTTGCAGGAGTTTTCATCTGATATGGGAGGTCTTACGGTCAAGCGGATCAGTGCTGTTTCAAGGCTTCGTACATACCAATTTCCACAGGTTATCATAAACACTAAATATGATTTAGTTATAAAAATTAGTAACATCATATCATTGATTTTCAAATACGCGTATTTGTCAAATATTTTAGGATGCAGGTCACCCCTTGAGGCCTCACTCTTACATCAAGGTTCAAACTCTTTCCCACTGTATTTAGTTTCATGATAATTTTAAATTGTCCAACTCTCTATGTTTTCATTTTTTTTCTTTCTAGATGGACAACTTCTATATAGTGACGATATGCTTCTGAATTATTTTTTAGTAAATGTTATTACTTTTAACATAAAAGCCCTGTCAAATTTGTTTTTATTAAATGCATGATTGCAGGTGTATGAAAAGGGAGCTGACATTGTGCGTATGTACAAAATATTATTGGGAAGTCAAGGGTTCCGAAAGGTAAAAAAGACAGCCTAGTGATTGAATGCGGGCCTGTAAACGAATCGAAGAACATAACCGGAGCATGTTCATGTTCATGTTCATGTTCGTTCGTTTAACTTTAACTAAACAAACTATCGAACACAGAAAGTTATGAACAGGGTTTTCTTGCCCGTGTTCGTTTGTTAAAAATTTGAGCATGCACGTGTTTTTGTTCGTTCGTTAACAGTATAAACGAACAGTCATGAAATTGAACGACTGAACATAGATGAACGAATGTGATTGAGCTAAAACCAATTAAATGTGATTGTGAACAACAATAAACTGTGCTTAAAAAGTTATCAAAACTAGCCTAAATTTTAACGAGCCTAAACAATTAAATGAATATATTAATGAACGTAGCAAACAAGCTTAAACAAACGTAAATAAATGAATTTAAATGAACGAGCTTAAACGAATGTTCACATACATAAATATATATGAACGAACGAGACATGCGTTATGTTCGTTTGTTTAATAAATATTACACATACGAAATGGTTTGCAGAAAGTTTAGTTTGTTTACAGGCCAGGCCTACTTGAATGTATGATGTTTATGTGGTTATTTTGTGGTTAAATTGTCACATTTTTATTTTAGGGAATGGATTTGTACTTTCAAAGGCATGATGGACAAGCAGTAACTTGTGAAGATATCTTTGTTGCTATGCAATATGCTAATGATGCATATTTTGCTAATTTTCTATAATGGTATGTTTTTAATCAATTTCCGTTTTTATAGGTTGGATAAAATGATTATTTTTTTGAGACTCGTTTTCAGGTATTCACAAGCGGGTACACCTATCGTGAAGGTTACTTCTTCTTACAATGTTGAAGCGCGTATATTTTCTTTGAAATTTAGATACTTTTGTGTTCTTTAAGGTTTTTGTTATGTATTTATTTTGTAATGACAAGTAAATCTTGACTTTTCCCAGCCAAACAGTGACCCACCACTGTTCTCAGAGTTACAAAAGTATATTTTTATATTTGACCAGGCTTGGAAAAGTCAAAGTTGTATCTGATATATTAATTTACAATCAAAGTGAAGAAGAATCTATATTCTCGGATGTGCCCGAGAAACCAGTTCCGTCTTTGTTGCAGGTTTAAAGTGCTCTGATCAGTCTACACTCTGATCTCACGGACAATGACTTCTAGCTCATGATTATGATGAATTTAATTGGTAATTCTTGTTAATCGAAACAAAACCACATTAAAGAAACAAATGGGTATTTAAAAGATTTGATTTTTATTGTTATTATAGTTGGGAAGCTGGGCAAATGTTGGCAAGGAAGTTGATGCTTAGTCGTTAATTTTCAAGAAAGTAAAGCTTTGGTTCTTGATCCAAAGTTTGTGCACGATATGTGTTTGACCGTACTGAAGCAAGAGTTTTTAAATCTGGTCAGAGAAATATGTGTTTGACCATGTAAATATGGCCAGACTGGCGTTAAAGAACACTGCTCTTGGTATGTTTTGCTATCTTTTAGGTTTGTTTTTTTATCTTTTAAAAAAGATCATGAGCTACTGGTTAATTTTCTTTTTTCTTTTTTAATTATAGAATTTTGATTTTTGAGTTTTGTTTTGCAGAAATAATATCTTAATTAGCTATGTATGGTCTGTTAATTTGTATTATAATTATAGGGTTTTCTTGAAACAATTGATAGGGTTTTAATCATTAATTGTTTTACGTCTGAATAATATTTGTTTTTTTTTTTGCTTGAAAAGTAGTTGTTTGTAAGTATCAAGAAGTGGTTTAATTATAAGATTAAGATTCAAGAACTCAAACATTAAATTTTATGGTTTGTTTTGCAGAAAAAACAATGTATTAGCTATATATTCATGGTCTGTTTTGTGTTATAATTCTAGGGGTTACTTATTTTCTCACAACTGTGATGGTTTTAAGTTTTAAATGATTTAGGTCTGAATTATATTTGTACTTTTTGCTGCAAGTAGGGGTGTTCTTCGGTTTTCGGGTCGGGTTCTTCGGGTTTCAAAGTTTTAAATCTTGACCCAAAATCCAATCCGAATCTCTCACGGGTTTTTCGGGTGCGGGTTTTTCTGGTTGGGTTAATCGGGTTTTGAGTATCCTAGAAAACAAAACAAAAAAAATAAAAACTACAATGCTAAAACTAAAATAACATATTATTCTTTGCTCGTAACTCAAATAATCAAGTAATAAACCAATATAACTTGATAAAACAATTCATAAGAATAGTAAAACTAACTTGAACCATAATCGTCTTCAATCAGACGTGATTTGGTTGCTCAATGACGGTTACTATTAGTAATAAACGGAAAACATAAATTACCAATAAACAATCGAACCATAATAGTTGGAATGGCACTAATCGATTAAGACCAGATTCAAAGTTTTCTTTTTTACCTTTTTTTAGTTGTTTATACTAAAGTTCATATAACAATTTAGTTTTTGGTTATTCAATTAAACAGTTTCAAGAAGAGGAAAGAAAGAAGGATGTTTGAAAAAGAACAAGATCGATAATCCAACTGAAGAACAACGATGATGATGAAGACTACGACTACGATGTGATGTTGACGATGAGGGTACGTGAATGATTATAAGGGTAGTACGCAGGTGGAAATTAAATTACATGTGATACATTTTTTTCACATACAAGATGAAGATTCGAACATCTCTAGAATTTGTATGATTTTCTATCTCAATTTACTTATTTTGTATGTTTTACATTATTAATCAAAGTCTTTGTTATTTTGTATTAGTATGTGAGCATGCTTATACACTTGCCCAAACTCTTGATCCTAACAGAGAAGGTAGAGGTGTCAAAGATTGTCCAAACCCAGTTTAATGTAAGTACAAAAGGTTCATATTTTTATTTTGTGTCAAAAGATTGTAACCGACGAATATATAGTTATATTATTTGTTGGTAGAATTACGGGAGAACATAGTCATTTCTCTTTCAAACGAGCAAAGTCAACTTGGTGCTCCTGACTCAATGTCAACGTGTTTATATATTTTTTTTTTCTAGAAACTAGATGGGATGGTTGTGCTCAAAGTCTCGCTGTGGTCAATGTATGATTTACATGGTTAACGAAGTAATTTCATAACAATAAGGAAACCAGTAATTACAATCAATATATAACAATAATAGATTATGCAATATCTCAAATACTTTGTGGTGATCTCTGTTAATTACTATGGTGTAACATGCAATTTGAGAGATAAATCTAAAAAAACAAAATATGTAATTTACTTGATAATTTGTTATCTCAATGTAGCGGATGATAAGTTACCGATGATTAATGTCAAGAGAGAGCCACATAAGTTATTTTTTTGGGGGATGTTTTAACATAAGAACACAATAATTCTCACGATTTTATTTGTAAATGGTTTAGTATAAACAACAAAATATCTTCTTTTTAAAACTACATTACAAAAAATGCAAATTGCATCATTTAAGAAAGCAAATATATTGCATAATTTGATCTTAATTTCAGGGGATCTTAACAAATAACTATACAAAAATAATGTGATTATTCAAATTTGGAATCTTCAATTTAATTTTAGAAACATAATCAATCTAAAATAAATTTTACTAGAAAAAAAAACCAAGATTAATAAATAATAAAAATAGCATTTTATTTATAACAATAACAGAAGTTCTTTTTATTTTTAAACTTTTAATCATTAAAACCATTATGAAGAAATCTTTTCCTATATTTCCAGTAAAATTCTGAAAACTTTGTTTGTTTGTTTTTACTTTTATTGTTTGTGCTATATATTTCAGTTTTTTACCTTTAATTTTGATCATTTGTTGAAAATACTGAATTTTATCTATTTTTATTACTAGGTTAGGAACCCGTGTATTACACGGGTTGGACAATGAAAACGGTATAATTGATAAATATTTAAATACGTTATATGATTAAAACTACGTATTACATATAATATTGAAAAATGAAAAGTTCATAAATCTCTTAATTACAAATAAGTTGCAAGTTTTATATATATAAATAAATTGCTGCAGTTTTACCGAAACATTAACAAACCATACGTTATATAGCAACAAAGCATATACAAATTTTTTTTATTTGAACTAATTGATAGTTTTCATAACTGTTGATGAGGCCATCTGATGTTCAATTATTGCTTCTACTATTACCTTCAATTCACAACAAAAAATAACCAAAATAACTATGATTTAATAACCAACACTTGTCTCATTCATTCAGTTCAATTTGTACATTCATAATGAGTCAATAGATCGAAAGAGAGATAAAAGAAAAGAAAGAAAGATTGGCTATATTCATTTTAGATCGATTTCAAAATAATAAGGCTTTTGTATTCATATGTGACACCCATATTGCTAATCAAAATAATGGACAAGGAGTGTTCCTGTTCTAACATGTCCATATGAAATTAGTCACTTTAACCTTCTACCCAACCCGCTTATGTTTTTGATCTTGTAAATAAGGTTTTTTGCTCAAAATAACCTAAAATAATCTGATCAATTGGTTTCTACCCAACTCACTAATGTTTCTGATCATGTTTTTGTCATAGTAACATCCAAATTTGCCATTGACGGGGATCTATTGCACGCAACTTGGAACAAAATATAAACCCATAGTCAATATACTTCAGGTTTGTGAGAAGGGTAAATAAGTCATTTGGGCAATCATAATCAATAAAAGGGGTGATGCAATGAACATGACTTTATAATATGAATCAAACTCCTTTAGTTGTAATTCACAATAAGGCTAGATATGAAATGAATGAGATAATGATAAGGCTAGATAAGGAATGTTTTAAATCTTAATTAAATTTTAGTTTTGAATTAATAAATTTAATTAGAAATTATAGGTTAAACATGTGAGTGTCACTTGGCAAACTATTAGGCCAAGTAAGAGGGTTTGTGGTTCAACAAACATTTTTGTTTATTATAATAGTAGATTTGACAAATCCGTGTAAAATGTAACACCCCGACCAAAGGCGGATTATACATCGGGGCGCCACATATTGCTTCATTACTCGCGACACTATTGGTGTCAATATTTATTAATACACATTTTATCGCGCACGCGCAGCGGGGAAAATAAAGGACATAAATCAAACATAAATCAATATATTATAAATTATAACATTCAAACAACATTAACTTGTCTTGATACATTTTAATTCTAGGTCCAAAAGTGAAAACGTCCTACGTGTCCACAAGCTCCAAAACAGCTACTGCAAACCTGAACATGTGTTAAAATAAACGTCAAACACTTGCGTGTTGGTGAGAGATCAAGTTTAATACAATACATAGATAACAATAAAATCTGCGCGCAACATGTGTATGTCTGGTTTTCAACAAGGGTGTAATCTGATCGGGACCAACTCTAAGAGACAAGACTGCCAGTGCTCACAATTGAGCTCACAAACAAGACTAACTGTGCAAGTGTAACAAAAGAGAAAATCATAAACGAATGTTCTCCCGTGTTCATCTAATGGTACCATGAAAACTGCGGAATAGACCGACAAGACGGTTAATGATCCACACATACAAATAAACAGCCAAGTCTACGTCCTCAACACATGGGATACTGCGCGACTAAAGTTCATAAACAGTTTAAGACTCAAGTTTTGTATGAACACATGAACATCCCAAAGCATTTAAAATAAAAAGGGATTAGATACGAGATAACTCACTTGATAAACGATGTGGTGAAAGATATGCAAGAATCAACTCTTAAACAAGCAAAGTTAACCTATAATTAAGATTATTGTTTTAACGATCTGTTTTAAGTCTTGATAATAAGTTAGCATAATTAATAAGTAAATTATTATATAATATATATATATTACCGGAAAAGCAGGGCAGAACAGGGAGGAAGACGGAGGCAGAGAGGAAGACGGCAGAGAGAGCAAGGAGCAAGAGAATATGAGAGATTAAGTGTTTGTGTGTGATGTGTTATGAAAATATTATTATTATTTATAGGAAAACCCTAGGAGACACAAACCCTAGAAAAAGGGGGAAAAGATCTCAAAAAGTAAAAGAAAAGATATCAACGGTAAAAAGTTCTGAAAAGTAAAGATATCAAAAGATATGGCAGCTGCAGGGGGCAAGATAAAGCTGACAGGGAACAGTAAAAAGCATGGGCGGATCAGATAAAGGTACTGGTCAAGCATGGCAAAAGCAGATCTCAAAAGATTATGTCAGTCACTTTATCTGTCAACCAATGGGGTTGGTGCGCATGCTGCGCCGAAAGTAACTATTCAGACATTAGATAGGTTAGGTCAACAGCACAGAAGATAAGACAACACAAAAGCAAACGGCTAGATTTAAACAGAAGATACAAGGGTTAAGCGCGGGAAGGCTGAGTGCGCGAGCGCGAAGGCTGGCACAACAATCCTTAGCGCACTGCGGGAAGAATCACATCCTTAGCGTGCTGCGTGAAGAACAAGAATTCTAAGCGCATCGCGGGAAGAACATACATTCTTAGCGCATTGCGGGAAGAACATGCATTCTTAGCGCGCTGCGAGAAGAGTTCTCTTCACGCATCGCAGGAACAAGATGTCTTCACGCAGGCTTCCATGTAAGGAGTCTGGCGCGTGGAGCTGCAGACATCCTTAGGCGGGAAGAACCAAAGGACAAGCAAAGAGGAGGGAAACAAAGCGTAAGGGTGGGACGGCGACAAGAGGGAAAAGAAGGCGGAAAGAGAGAAGGAAGAGGGACGGGACGGCGGAAAGAAAGAGAGAGAAAAAGGCGGGAAGGAAATATATATTTTTATTATTAAAAGTAAAATATAAGTATAAATAAATATTAAATCATAAAAGAAAGAGATCGGGTCAGAGAAACGGGTACCTGGGTCGGGTCGGATCAGGGCAGATGTCACAGTCTCCCCTACTTTAAGAAATTTCGTCCCGAAATTTATCTCGAAGTAGGTTGCGCAGAGAACAGGTGCGGGTACTTGATCTTCCCTTTCCCATGTAAACTCGGCTCCGCGCTTGGACTCCCAACGAACTTTCACGATAGGGATACGACTGCGCTTGGTTTGCTTAACCTCGCGATCCATAATCTCAACAGGCTTCTCAACGAAATGCATAGATTCATCAACTTGAACTTCATCGAGTGAAATGTGAAGGTTCTCGTCAGCTAAACACTTCTTGAGATTGGATACATGGAACGTTGGATGCACATTACTGAGCGCGGGCGGCAGGTCAAGTCTGTAGGCAACTTTTCCCACACGCGCGAGAATCTTGAATGGTCCAACATAACGAGGAGCAAGCTTACCCTTCTTCCCAAAGCGGACAACACCTTTCCAAGGCGACACTTTGAGGAGAACAAGATCACCAACTTGAAATTCGAGAGGCTTTCGCCTACGATCTGCGTAACTCTTCTGTCGGCTTCGGGCAGTCAGCAGATGATCACGGATCTTGGCGATTTTATCGGTTGTCTCTTGAACAAGTTCGGGTCCTGTGATTTGAGTTTCACCCACTTCGCTCCAACAAATCGGGGAGCGGCACTTACGACCGTAAAGTGCTTCAAATGGGGCCATACCAATACTGGAATGATAGCTGTTATTATAAGAGAACTCGATCAAAGGCAGGTGCGAATCCCAATTACCTCCAAAATCAAGAACACAAGATCGGAGCATATCCTCAAGAGTTTGAATAGTTCGCTCAGACTGACCGTCAGTCTGAGGATGATATGCCGTACTCATGTCCAAGCGAGTTCCTAGCGCAGATTGGAGAGATTTCCAAAAGCGAGATATAAAACGGCCATCGCGATCGGATATGATGCTCAAAGGAGTACCATGGCGGCAGACAATTTCCTTGACATAAAGCTGCGCGAGTTGCTCAACACGGTAGTTTTCACGAATGGGCAGAAAGTGAGCAGACTTAGTCAAACGATCCACTATTACCCAAATGCTATCATGTTTGCTTGCTGTCAAAGGTAACTTGGTAATAAAGTCCATCGCTACACATTCCCATTTCCACGTAGGAATTTCTGGTTGTTCGAGCAAACCAGATGGGCGTTGGTGTTCAGCTTTCACTTTAGAACAAGTCAGGCATCTAGCTATGAACACAGCAATATCCTTCTTCATACCGGGCCACCAATAAGTAATGCGCAAATCCTTGTACATCTTATCAGCGCCAGGATGAATAGAATATCGAGATTTGTGTGCTTCACTCAGGATATCAGCGCGAAGATTCTCATCAAAGGGAATCCAGATGCGATTGAGGTAGCAGAGAATTCCACTCAGATTAGGGACAAAGAGTGCTTCCGCGCCACACGCTAACTCGGCGCGAAGGTTACCATTACTGATGGATGCGCGCTGCGCGTCACGAATACGCGATTCAAGGTTGCTTTGAATCGGCGCGAAGTGAAGATGCGTGCGCGGCAAAATACAGTTAAGCTGGCAGGGTTTTCGGCTGAGCGCATCGGCTACCACATTAGCCTTACCAGGATGATACCGGATCTCACAATCGTAATCGCTGATGAGTTCGTTCCATCGGCGTTGCCTCATGTTAAGTTCCTTCTGATCAAAGATGTGCTGAAGGCTTTTATGGTCAGTGTAGAGGATACACTTAGTACCATAAAGGTAGTGTCTCCAGATCTTCAAGGCAAAAACAACTGCACCAAGTTCGAGGTCGTGAGTTGTATAATTCTTTTCATGAACCTTAAGTTGCCTCGATGCGTAAGCGATAACCTTGCCTCGTTGCATAAGAACACAACCAAGACCTTGGTTGGATGCATCGCAATACACGACAAAATCATCATTACCCTCAGGTAGCGCAAGAACAGGAGCTTCACACAACAAACGCTTGAGTGTTAGAAAGGCTTCTTCTTGCTTCGAGCCCCAAATATACGGTTTACCTTTGTGCGTCAGAGCTGTTAAAGGCAAAGCGATCTTTGAGAAGTTCGAAATAAAGCGCCGGTAATAACCAGCTAAGCCCAGAAAGGAACGGATCTCAGAAGGAGAGGATGGCGTAATCCAGTTCTTGATTGCTTCAATTTTGGATGGGTCGACATGAATACCCATCTTGTTCACAACATGGCCAAGAAACTGTACTTCATCAGACCAGAATTCACACTTGGAAAGCTTAGCATAGAGCTGCTCGGTTCGGAGCTTCTGCAACACCAACCGAAGATGTTGCTCATGCTCGGCCTTGGTCTTAGAATACACCAGAACATCATCGATAAACACGATCACGAATTTATCCAAGAAAGGCCTACACACCCGATTCATTAGATCCATGAAAACGGCGGGTGCGTTGGTTAGACCGAAGGACATGACCAAGAATTCAAAATGGCCATAACGAGTTCGAAAAGCAGTCTTCGGAACATCTTCATCGCGGATGCGCAACTGGTGATAGCCAGAGCGGAGATCAATCTTCGAGAAACAAGAGGCACCTTGGAGTTGATCAAAGAGGTCGTCAATACGCGGTAAGGGATACCGGTTTTTAATGGTGAGTTTGTTCAACTCGCGGTAATCAATACACATGCGAAACGATCCATCTTTCTTTTTAACGAACAACACCGGAGCACCCCAGGGCGAAGAGCTAGGGCGAATGAATCCTTTAGCGGTCAACTCTTGAAGTTGGCTGGCCAATTCTTGCATCTCAGCGGGTGCAAGACGATAAGGAGATTTAGCTACGGGGGAAGCACCAGGGACAAGATCAATACGGAACTCGACTTCACGAGCGGGAGGGATACCAGGAAGATCATCAGGAAAAACTTCAGGGAAATCACGCACAACAGGGATATCGCGAAGCTTCTTCTCTTCAGCAGGCTTAACCACATGGGCTAGGAATGCAATATACTTCTTCCGCATGAGCCTTTGGGCTTCGGCGCAAGACATAAGTTTAAGACCACTGGAGGGTTTTTCGCCGTAAATGTAAAGATCACCATTTTCTCGAGGTATGCGAATCAATTTCTTGGCGCAAATAACTTCGGCGCGATTATGCGAGAGCCAGTCCATACCAATAATAACATCAAAGCTTCCAAGAGGCATAGGGATGAGGTCGATCAGAAAATCGTTTTCGTTAAGATTAAGCGTACAATCTTTAATCACTGAGTTAATTAAAATAATTTCACCATTAGCCAATTCAACTGAAAAATCTTCTTTTAAATCGTTGCGCGGTCGCGCAAGCTTCTGCTCGAAGGCGCGAGAGATAAAACTTCGATCGGCGCCAGTATCAAAAAGTACAGAAGCATAAAATCCGTTAAGCAAAAATGTACCATTAACTACGTCATTATTCGCTTGCGCTTGGTGCGCGGTTATGTTAAAAGCTCGTCCACGCGTTACTTGGTTTGAAATCTGGTTCACCGGATTCGCTTGGGTGATTTGCACTTGTAGTCTCGGGCACGCGTTCCGGAAATGACTGGGATCACCGCAGTTAAAGCACGATCTGGGTCGTGGGTTATGGTAGATTGATTGTGGGTTCTGCGGGTAGACTGGTGGTGTTGGCGCAATTGGATTGGTGGGAAGGACTCTACAGTTCTCAGCAGTGTGACCAGTACGGCCACATCGGGTACAAAGTCGACACGGGGTTTGGGTTGAGTGGTGAAATCTACAGGTTGGGCAAAAGGGATGGTTTCCTGTGTAAGGTTTCTTAGTTGGCGGGGCAGGGAGTGCTGGATTGGTTAAGGCATAGTTATGGACTGCAGGAGGTGCTGGGTAGGTTGA
The DNA here is from genome assembly GCF_021521415.1 of Bidens hawaiensis. NCBI lineage: Eukaryota > Viridiplantae > Streptophyta > Magnoliopsida > Asterales > Asteraceae > Bidens > Bidens hawaiensis. Next base: position 55,288 of record NW_027495300.1, on the reverse strand, counting down.
CAGTGGGTTAGGCGCGTAAACTGGGGGTTGGTAAACGGGTTGCTGGACAATGGGCGGGTTGGTAAGCGCATAGGCCTTGCGCCTGCGCTTGAGGTTGTTACGGTTTGAGGGTTCTGGTTTGGTTTCTGCGGGTTCAGGGACAGTTTTGGTGGTTTTGGTCTTCTCAGTTCCCCGCAGGAACAGAGTTCCTGCTCTGACATGGTTGTCGCTGAGCACAGCGGCCAACTCAATGGCGTCAGAGAGGGTAACTGGGTTTCTGGCCCATACAGAATCTTGAATTTCCATGGGGAGACCCCCAAGGAATTTCTCGATTGCTCGGCGTGAAGGGGTAACAAGGTGAGGGACCAGTAAGCTTAGCTCGTGGAAGCGCGTCGCGTACTCGCGCGCTTCACCGCTGTACTGCTTCAAGTTCCAAAATTCTTCCTCCAGGCGCTTAACTTCGTTGGGAGGGCAGAATTCTCGCGTAAGAATTTCTTTGAATTCCTCCCATGTTATGCTAGAAGCAGCCTCTGCGCCACGCGCATGAGCTACTCCATTCCACCATGTAAGCGCTCTGGATTCCAGGACACTGGAAGCATACAGGGTTCGTCTGTCTGAGGGGCATTGGGTGTGAAGGAAAGTGTTTTCTATCTTCTCGAGCCACTGGAGCATCACGGTGGCTCCTTCGAGACCTGTGAACTTTGGAGGGTTACCCGCATTAAATGTCTTAATGTTATAACTCGAGGTGTTGGTATTGTTTTGGCTCAAAGCTTGGGCTATTGCGGCGGCCATTTCCTGGGAACGTTGCTGTCTACGCATGCGCGAGGCTTCTCTTCTCTGAAATCGGCGAGATAGCGGAGGCATTCTATAAAAGTTTTAATTTTAGTTAATATCTTGGTTTTATCGCAAAGTATAACTTTATAAAGCTTGGTTTCACGGAGTTAGATGCTATCAAAAGTTAAAGTAAAATAAATGACCCAAAATGCAGACTTAATAAAGGTAACAAATTCGAATCAGAAATCGACAATTCATGTATCACCATGACTTTCCGAATTCCCAATTTAAAATATACGAGTAAACGAGTATTGGAGATTGACGATTCATGTATCACCATGACTTTCCAATCTTCAATATAAAATATACAAGAAAATGAGTATCGGAGGTTGACAATTCATGTATCACCATGACTTTTCAAGTCTCCAACCTCAGAACATAATCGTAAATGGAAATTGAAAATCAACTATTCATGTATCACCATGACTTTTCGGGTTTTCAAATCCCACAAACGAATATGTAAGTAAAATCAATAAAAATCGAAATTCAACCAAAATCGAAATATCGCGAAATAAAACATAAAATCATATACTGCGCAAGTGCGAGCATATTCATAAATAACGAGTAATTAACAATAAGCGCGCAAACATGAGATTCCTCTCAGGCGCGAGAAGGGACTCTTAGGTATTCTAGGCCGTTACGTCTAACCACCTATCCTAAAGTCAACGAGCTCTGATACCAATCTGTAACACCCCGACCAAAGGCGGATTATACATCGGGGCGCCACATATTGCTTCATTACTCGCGACACTATTGGTGTCAATATTTATTAATACACATTTTATCGCGCACGCGCAGCGGGGAAAATAAAGGACATAAATCAAACATAAATCAATATATTATAAATTATAACATTCAAACAACATTAACTTGTCTTGATACATTTTAATTCTAGGTCCAAAAGTGAAAACGTCCTACGTGTCCACAAGCTCCAAAACAGCTACTGCAAACCTGAACATGTGTTAAAATAAACGTCAAACACTTGCGTGTTGGTGAGAGATCAAGTTTAATACAATACATAGATAACAATAAAATCGGCGCGCAACATGTGTATGTCTGGTTTTCAACAAGGGTGTAATCTGATCGGGACCAACTCTAAGAGACAAGACTGCCAGTGCTCACAATTGAGCTCACAAACAAGACTAACTGTGCAAGTGTAACAAAAGAGAAAATCATAAACGAATGTTCTCCCGTGTTCATCTAATGGTACCATGAAAACTGCGGAATAGACCGACAAGACGGTTAATGATCCACACATACAAATAAACAGCCAAGTCTACGTCCTCAACACATGGGATACTGCGCGACTAAAGTTCATAAACAGTTTAAGACTCAAGTTTTGTATGAACACATGAACATCCCAAAGCATTTAAAATAAAAAGGGATTAGATACGAGATAACTCACTTGATAAACGATGTGGTGAAAGATATGCAAGAATCAACTCTTAAACAAGCAAAGTTAACCTATAATTAAGATTATTGTTTTAACGATCTGTTTTAAGTCTTGATAATAAGTTAGCATAATTAATAAGTAAATTATTATATAATATATATATATTACCGGAAAAGCAGGGCAGAACAGGGAGGAAGACGGAGGCAGAGAGGAAGACGGCAGAGAGAGCAAGGAGCAAGAGAATAGGAGAGATTAAGTGTTTGTGTGTGATGTGTTATGAAAATATTATTATTATTTATAGGAAAACCCTAGGAGACACAAACCCTAGAAAAAGGGGGAAAAGATCTCAAAAAGTAAAAGAAAAGATATCAACGGTAAAAAGTTCTGAAAAGTAAAGATATCAAAAGATATGGCAGCTGCAGGGGGCAAGATAAAGCTGACAGGGAACAGTAAAAAGCATGGGCGGATCAGATAAAGGTACTGGTCAAGCATGGCAAAAGCAGATCTCAAAAGATTATGTCAGTCACTTTATCTGTCAACCAATGGGGTTGGTGCGCATGCTGCGCCGAAAGTAACTATTCAGACATTAGATAGGTTAGGTCAACAGCACAGAAGATAAGACAACACAAAAGCAAACGGCTAGATTTAAACAGAAGATACAAGGGTTAAGCGCGGGAAGGCTGAGTGCGCGAGCGCGAAGGCTGGCACAACAATCCTTAGCGCACTGCGGGAAGAATCACATCCTTAGCGTGCTGCGTGAAGAACAAGAATTCTAAGCGCATCGCGGGAAGAACATACATTCTTAGCGCATTGCGGGAAGAACATGCATTCTTAGCGCGCTGCGAGAAGAGTTCTCTTCACGCATCGCAGGAACAAGATGTCTTCACGCAGGCTTCCATGTAAGGAGTCTGGCACGTGGAGCTGCAGACATCCTTAGGCGGGAAGAACCAAAGGACAAGCAAAGAGGAGGGAAACAAAGCGTAAGGGTGGGACGGCGACAAGAGGGAAAAGAAGGCGGAAAGAGAGAAGGAAGAGGGACGGGACGGCGGAAAGAAAGAGAGAGAAAAAGGCGGGAAGGAAATATATATTTTTATTATTAAAAGTAAAATATAAGTATAAATAAATATTAAATCATAAAAGAAAGAGATCGGGTCAGAGAAACGGGTACCTGGGTCGGGTCGGATCAGGGCAGATGTCACATAAAACACGGGTTCTAAAGCTAGTAATAATAATAACATTAAAACAATGGTATAGACAGAACGGAAGCATTCCATGAAACCTCATCGTCTTCTTCAACCCCTCTTTAAGAGCATCTCCAATGGTGAAGATGTGGCAATGGTCTGAATTCCAAACCAAACCCTCAAAAAGGATGTTACCATTGGAGATGGCTAGCTGGAAGAGAGAGAGAGGAAGGATCGTTTTGTGAATCCAAAACACTTCAAAAGTGTACTACATGTCTCACTTTAACAAAGCAAATACACACCATATTTTCCATCTTCCAAATTCCTTATTTTTCATCTTTCAATTTTCTGTTGGTTCATAAATGGTTGAAATCAATATCAAATGCATTTGTTTACATGGTGATAGACTGATAAGAAATAAATACAATAGGGGGTGGGTGGTGGGTAAGTGATAAAAAATGAATGGTTGAGATTTAATGGTGAGATAATAATAAAAATTTCACCTTTAGTAAACAAGATGTGTTGAATTCACTTGCTCACGAAACAAACACTTTAGTATGTCAACTTTAGTTAAATCTTTAGCAAATTTTTATTATTATCTCACCATTAAACATGTTATTTTTGTTTTCAAATTTATTTAAAGGGTTAATAATTCAACGGGGATACGAAGTAATTGAGTTTTTTTAACTAAGAATTGAGGAAGTTAATATATAAAGTTAATGAAGTTTTTATTAGTTTTATGTGTGTATTTTAATAATTGAATTAAATAAAAGGACAATTAGATACTGAGGTGGTGCTTTGAAACAAGGACTATATCATTGTGGATGCTCTAATCATTCACCAAGCTACCATTTTTACTCACAATTCTTCGTCAAATGTTGCTTTTAAAACCCTAATTTTAAGATCCAATCAATTCCAATACCAATTTTTTTTTAAATTCCCAATAACCCACTTCAAATTAGCCAAGGTTTGATGATGTCGACAACAAGGGTTTAATGATGTCGACAATAACCACCATACAGGCTCTTCTCTGGCGAGTTTCAAGGTTTCCGCAATGGGTTATATGTAACACCCTTGGCAAACACAACATTGTCCCACTCTTAGGCTATCCCACATCGGCCGTGGATAAGAGAGATCACTGGTTCATAAGTAATGTCCTGCCTCTTCAATCACCAACGCGTTTTGGGCAACCAAAAAAATCCGTGAGCTCTTTGTGGGCAAAGCGGACAATATTGGTGGTGCGAGGGGCCGGATGTTACAGTTGGTATCAGAACCACTCTTGTGCCGTTCGGGATGTTGGGACACACCTCATCGAGGACGATGAGTCCAAAGGGGGGTTGTCTGTAACACCCTTGGCAAACACAACATTGTCCCACTCTTAGGCTATCCCACATCGGCCGTGGATAAGAGAGATCACTGGTTCATAAGTAATGTCCTGCCTCTTCAATCACCAACGCGTTTTGGGCAACCAAAAAAATCCGTGAGCTCTTTGTGGGCAGAGCGGACAATATTGGTGGTGCGAGGGGCCGGATGTTACAGTTGGTATCAAAGCCACTCTTGTGCCGTTCGGGATGTTGGGACACACCTCATCGAGGACGATGAGTCCAAAGGGGGGTTGTCTGTAACACCCTTGGCAAACACAACATTGTCCCACTCTTAGGCTATCCCACATCGGCCGTGGATAAGAGAGATCACTGGTTCATAAGTAATGTCCTGCCTCTTCAATCACCAACGCGTTTTGGGCAACCAAAAAAATCCGTGAGCTCTTTGTGGGCAAAGCGGACAATATTGGTGGTGCGAGGGGCCGGATGTTACATTATATAGGTTCCATCGAGCTCTCGGCAACAAAATGGAGGGCTTAGCCGAGAAGATACAGTGCACCTGGGCCAATTCCGGTTCAATATGGTGGGCTTAGCCGAGAAGGCGAACAAGAATTCACCACTAGTGACTCGGTTTACAGAAGAGATCATTAAGCCTGCTACTAGAGTTGAGATCCCTGTTAAATAATTGTGTTCAAATTTTTGATTTTTTCATGTGATAACTTCATTAGAATTCATGTAAGATGTGTTTTTAGATTCTTTTGATCAAAAAATGGTTTTTTTTAAATGGGATTGTTGTGGAACATGATTTTGGTTGAATTTTATTAAATTATTTTGATAAAATTGGGTTTTTCATGTGAGAATTTCGTTAAAAAAATGGCTTTTTCAAGAAGAAAAAAATCCAATTTGCCTCCCTGAGTTATATCGGCGGGAGATGGATTGACCACTGAAAAAGAATTTGCGCATTATGTAACAATATGTTTGTTATAATGGTCAGAATGCTCCATGCAGTGTTAATAATTGTTAAATGACCATTATACCCTCATTTTCATCTTCATCATCAACATTCAAACACAGCAAGAACATCAAGACACACAAACCCTGAAAATCAAGAACACAAACCTAGAAAATCAAGAACATCAAGAACCCTAACACATACACAAACCCAGAAAATCAAGAACATCATCTCCGTCTAAGAACCTTAACCCATAAATCTTATACAAACACATAAATTAACATCATCATTCAAACACAAACTCATATCTTCATCATTCATCTTCATCTTTTTCACCCGCAACCCATCACCGCCGCCGTCACCACCATTCCGTCGCCACACCACCACCACCGTAGCCGGAAAATCACGAACATGTTGCTAAAAATCAACATACCCACTACTCATATCTTCATTTTCATCACTACCACCCATCTTATTCACCCGCAACCCGTCACCGCCGCTGTGTCGTCGTCGCCGTAGCTTCTAATCCGTCCCCGTCGCCATCGCCGTAGCTTCAAATCCTTTAGATCTAATATTTTTTAAAAATTCTTGTATAAAACTCATGTGGTTAGGGGTTTAAATCTGGATGAGGATAATAATTATGTTGGTTGATGTTTGTTCGTGTTTGGGTTTGGTGGTGGAGTTTATTTTCCGGTGGACGGCGGCAGCGATGGCGACGGAGGGTTTGGAGGTTATGAGATGATGATGATAATCTGGAGAGTTCTTCTTCTTATTGTTATTATTATTATAGATTATTGTTATTATTATTAGAGAAAACTATTATTAACATATATTATTATTATTATTATTATTTATCGAATTACTAAAGTGCCCTTGACACAAACGGTCAACTACCGGTCAACAAATAACAGGGGCTCAATATGCGCAACTAGGGGCTCATGTGACCATTTTATCAAACATCAATTTACATAATGCGCAAATTATTTTTCAGTGGTCAATCCATCTCCCGCCGATATAACTCAGGGAGGCAAATTGGAATTTTCTCTTTCAAGAAAGATTGCAGATTTGCAGCCTCAACCAAAGAGTCGTTGATCAGTGGTTTTTTGGAATGGTGAGTGAGAGGTTGTCGTCGTCGAGGAGAGGAGTGATTGGAGGTTTTTGATTTGGGAAAGGTTGGAATATTTATGGTGTTCTAGTTGATTGTGAGTGTTATACTTGTTACTTAGTGTGGCTAGACCCAGTTTCGAAACCCCTGGTGGACAGTTTTGTTTTGTTTTTTTAGGGAAATCGTTAAACAAAACGAGGGTCCAAATTGCATATTTTTTAAAAACACAGGGCTGCGAATTGCAAGGTTATTAATTTCTTTTTTAAAAAAAAAAACTACCATTGGGACTTAACAGTGGACCCAAATTACAATTAAGTCTTTATAATTATATAAATCACTTTGCAGAGAATGCTGTAAACAATTGTAAATCAACAAGACTTGTAGGTTTGAATTTACTTGTGTATATACTTTATTCACGTGAGATAGTATGTATGACAGAGGGTGGTGTATAAAGTAGTACTTTATTATCAACTTCTCTTCGTTTTTCTATGATACAATAGTATATCTCTATCACGTAATGGCCATACAAAAATGTGATAGCAACGTCTTATCAATAATTAGTGTAAAGTTGCATAAATTTCACATGGAACTGCCAACTAGTACTAAGCCTTTTTGTCTTGTCACATGTTTTTACATTATATCACAAAATAGTGCATCTCTATCACATAATGACCAAACAAAAATGTGATTGACTTCACATTAAATATGAATTAGTAATAGCAACGCCTTATCCATAATTAGTGTAAAGTTGCATAAATTTCACATGGGAACTACCAACTAGCACTAAGTCTTTTTGTCTTGTCACATGTTTTGACATTATATCACAAATAATTTATAAATATTTCCTTATAAAAATTGGTTTTCTAAGGACACCAAACACCCTCCTACATGCCCTCGTATAGCCCTACACGAGGCGTATAGGGGGTGTTTGGGGTGTCCCTAGTAGGACCCTATAGAAAACACACCGGCCTAATTTTAGTAAATTAGTAATCATACCCGCACGTTGCGATGGACCAAGTTGGTTCCATGTTTATAGTTTATTAGACATGTCCCTCTGTTGTGGGTCGAGCTGATCAATGGCTAAGAAAGGAACTTGAAAGAAATCTAGAAGGAATATTTAGATCATAAAATTGGTTTGCATATTAATTCATTCATGAACACACCATTTAAAAGGTTAAAAAGAAACTACCTACTCCACTATTCTCATACGGTTACGACATACGTGGAAACATGGGCATCCGCACTATTTCTTTTATTTTTGCACCATTAATTAAAAAACATTAATCAAACAAGTTAACAAAATAAATAAAAAGGAAGACATGTATGCAGACGTGAACATGAACTAGATGGCACATATCACCCTCGTTCTCGGTGTCCTACACATGCATTTGAAGAAATCATGACGTCTTGTTTGAAGGCGGGCAAAGGTTGCCAATTCAATGATGTATCTGGCCCTTAAGTTTGAATATGTACGACCAGAGTTATCATTTATGAAATCATCAACCTCCCCACCAAAAGCTTTATAAAACATCCCAAGTAAACCAATTAAAAGTTATATAAAAGATATGAATACCATAGTTATGGGGTTGCAACGGATCAACCATAGTTAACAAAGATACATAGTTAAATGCCATAACTTAAATTTTGACCAAGGGTCAATATTAATCAATAAATCGATCTTTTCAACAGAATTTCCAGGCTCCTTTAGAAATCAATGAACAATAAAGATATATAATCGTTTAATATAATCTTTTTAATAGAATTTCCAGCTTCATCTATAATTTATATAACACTTCCAAATAACTAATTTACCCCTAAACATGTGATCAAGGCTAAAATTATAAGGGTAAATTATGTGACTGAACAACCATATTATCATACAGTTATCTGACTTAACCTAAAATTTCAGGTTACTCCCAATATTAACATTGACTATTTAATGTTAAATATGGCCAAATGATTAAATATGCCAAAACTATTACCAGAATGTAACCTTATATTTTCTTATAATCCCATTTATATGACCCCGAATCAAATAAGAGTAGAATTTCTATAATCTTGTGTGGCATCTACAATTTGGTGTGTATAATGGTTTGATTTTCATTTTGTGAACCTAATAGACAAACTTTTGGTTCTATGATAAATTTTTTAACATGACATTTCATTAAAAAGAAGAGTTGACTAATCAATAACAAAATATAATATTTGACTATATATGTATGACCATTTTTAAGTAGACAAGTTAGGTTCTCCACCAAAAAATTTGGTATACCTAATTGCTACATGAGGAGGGCAAAAGATTCTTTTTAGATCATGACATATCAAGAACAATATATCATGGGTACACAGCTAGACACAAGAAGGTACATGCCACACCTAATCACGCATACATAAAATGAGTTGTCATTTTGCCTTGTATCATTTTGGAAACGTAGATCGCGAAAGAACATGCGGACGAGAAATGGTGGGTGAGAAATGTAAGATTTAGTGTTGCTGACCAAATAAACTAACATAAACAAAAATTTTGAGCCCCCTTCCCCCTCCTCATGTTTTCGTCCATGCTTCGCTACTGGTTTTATTAGTCTCAACACCGTTTTTATGAATCAATTTGACAAAGATTAAAAGAAAAAACTTTATCCAGCATGCCAATTCGGTCAAGAATAATAGGTTCAAGAAAATCTAAATCTTTTTTTTTTTAATCAAAAATGATGAATTGACCTTAAGCATACAAACGAAAATTTAGTTTTGAGAACTGCTAATGAGAGAAAAATCAAAAATAACCTTCTAGTCTTCTAGAGGATAAAATTAGCATGGGCCGTCTAGTAAAAAACATAATAAAATTGGACATAACAGTCAATTAAACCACTAACTACCAAGTTAAAAATGGAAATATTAATAAACATAGAAAATAAATTGGAAACTGGAAAGCGAAAACACAATTTATTGATTGAAAATGTTAAATTCATTGAATTTTTCATTCCAAGGAAATAATTACTTGTGTTTTAGCTTCTTTTTTCTAATCTTGTTTTAATTCTTAATCTCATATGGGGGGGGGGGGGGCATGGGATTTAGGAGGTGGTTTTTTCAGGAAGGCTGACATCCGATATTAATAGAGGTGGTTTCTAACGTTGTAAAAAAATATTCTAACGGGAGGGGGGGGGTATGTTTTGATATTACAAGGGTATCAAATTCTGACATGATGTGAAAGTTACTTTGGAATTCCGTTAACAAATAATTTGTTTTTGAGATGACTTATTCAAATTCACTTAACTAAGCAAACCGAATCGCTAACCGGTTTAAACAAGCGGGTCGCTAATTAACTCATTTATGATTGATTTAACCTATATCTTGATTATTACATGTCCACCCTCCAACCATTTAACAAGTCTAGATAAATTAGGTTAAACAGGCATTCAATTACACGTTTTTAAGTGTGTGCAAGTTAATTTTCAGTTTTTATGAATAATATAATGAGTTGTGTTCATATTAAAATGTTTAACCCAATATTGGCCCGTAACCCGTAAGGCAGATATGACTAGGGATGACAATGAAACCCAAATCCAATGGGAATACTCAAAGCCCTAAACATCGGGATGAGTAACAGGGCCCTACGCTTGATTATTTGGTTGATCACCCATCTTGTAATTAGTGGACGTAATAATCGGAAACTGAATCGAGAGGGAACTCGGTTCTTTGGGAAAACGACTTGATTATTTGGTTGATCACCCATCTTTTTTCCTTCTTGTTCGTTAGTACTTAAATTGAAATCTTAAATCAATATTCTTTGAACCAAAAAATTTAATCGAAAAGAAAAACTTGTAATCTTCTCTGCCAAACTTGAATGATTCGTAAAAAGAGCAAAGTACTTTTCTTGAAGGAAACATTTTTGTTCAAAAAAAAAAACTTGAGATCTTTTTACCAAACTTTAGTGTTTTAAGTTTTTACCGAACTTTTCTTGACATAAACGTTTCTGTCCAAAAAAATAAATAAATAAGAGTTTTGACATAAATACGCTTATTCATTTTTTTTGGTAACTAATAAATGATTTAGTAAGTTTCAAGTTTTATATTCTTTTAATTAAACCATTCATCTTAATTTTTATTCAAGAAAGTGTTTTGTTATTATGATTTGAAGAATGTTGCACATAATATGTTTTATAATTTAATTTTTATAATTTATACTTTTTTCAAATTCTAATCAATATTATCCAATTGAAATTCAAATTGTTGACGAAGTTTAAATTGTAATTTTCTTTTTTATTTTTTTAATTTCATTATATGTACTCTTGTAAATGTAAGTTGTTAATTATTCTATTATTCACAAGTTCGAGGTTATTATCGTGAGGATAAACAGGTTCGGTCGTCATAAACACTAAACCAAAAAATAACCCTACACAATATTTCGCGGAAGGCTTGTGTAGGGCTGACATATATGTGTAGGGTTTAAACAAAAATGAATGTGTATCTTGGCCGACATATATATAAGTTGTTTGCGTATCTTGGTTTGTTCGTTGTACTTTTAGGCTTCTTACTATTTAACGTTTGTACGATTCAGTTAATTCCGCTATTTGTATATAAATAACCATAACAAAAGCTGTTTATTTAAAATCATAATCGATCCATCGGATTCTCAATTGGTTCATTTATTCCGATCCGTTGTTTTTATGGTTTCACAAGTGAAAGAAAAATATCACATGACATAAAAGGGTGCATACTATTAACCTTAGAGGACCATTGGAGGATTGAGCATAGGCACCAGAAGTAAGACTCAATCCTAGACCAAGTTCAAGTTCTTCTTCACCACCTAGCCTTAAAGTGTTGGGTTATGAAGGCCTTTGGGCCGGTTCTATTAGGAGGCCCGGTTTTGGTTCCTAATTATGTTTAACCACAATCTTGTTTATTATATATATCCCATCATGTAATTGTAATATTTGTTCTGAGCTAATAAGAAAACCTAGTTGCAGCCCGTGGACGTAGATCCCCTCGCGGGGACCGAACCACGTTAAATTCTTGTGTCGTTTATATTTTCGTTTATGTGTGTTTATCGTTGTGCATGTGTGTGTTGTTTCGCTTCCGCGCGCCGCTTTATCCCTAACAAGTGGTATCAGAGCTTTGGCTCGTTAAACACACGGTTCGTGGTGCACGGAGACGATTCGCATATTGGATTATTTTGGTTAGGAGATTAAAGATAGAGTTGGCGGCGGTTTTAGGGTTTCGGCTTTTTTTATCGGGTTGTTGCTTGTTTTTTGGTAGAAGCCGAGGTCAATCCTTGGTTAGTCGCTAGCGCTGGATCATGCTCGAAGGTCAGCAGGTTCAAAGGTTGAAAGATCACAATTTATGGTTGGTTTTGTTGGCTATGTTTGCCGACAAGGTTACATTGGGGATCGACACGGTTTGGGTTTTTTTGTTTCGAAGTCATCTTCTATGTTTTTCTTGTTATTTGCGTTTCACATGAACAGATTAATAGGATATCACATTTCTTTGGGATTCTGCCGTTCAAAGAAAATTAAAGGGAGCAACAGTTTGTTTTTGTTTTCCTTCATGTGATTTATTTTTCTTGGGAGTCACGCAAATGAAGAATTCCCATGCGAAGATTGTAAACGGTTGTTTTGCGGCAGGAGCATTGGTTAAACCTTTTTTTTAGCCGTCGATTAGGGTTTGGTTAACTCTTGGATTCGTTTGGTAAAGGTTAGAGTTTTGTTTTTTCAAGTTTAGGTTTGACTGTTTATTATCAACCATGATTATTTTAACAGGGTTTTGTGAAGATCAGTTGAGTTCAGGTTTGGGTTGGATTTGTCTGCAAGAGATAGTCAGAGGTAATTGTTATGGTCTATTTACAATTATTTGATTTATTAGTTATTGTAGGAACAGATCGGTTATTTTGACAGTGTTCAATAGAACAACCATCAAGTTCAGGCCCGTGTTATTGTTGTGTTTGTCACTGTCTTCGATCTATATTTTCTGTTTGTTATTGTTATAACTGAAAACGAGATGGTTGTGATCAGAGTGTTCAATGGTTAATTATTTCGGTTGGTTGGTTTGTCAAAGTGAACTTGGATGTGGTACTAATATAGTAATATGGGAAAAACTTGGAGAAAATGGAACCAGCGGGTGTGCTGGTGACGTGAACTATTACTCGTTTGGATGATCTTTCGGTTAGGGTTTGCGTTAACTGATCGTGAGTACGGTCATAGAACCCTTGGTACCGCTTGTTCTCCATGAAAGTTCTACTGTTGTTATAACTGTTTGCCTGTTAGCTGGTTCGGAACTGTGATTATTACTTCTTGTTCGTTTGGAATTGTGAAGTTATATCTTGTTTGGTGGTGATCAGTGGTACACCATTTGAGAGGTTCAGGATCTCGTGTTGGTAAAGTTATTTGCCGGGATAGTACGAGTGGGGTCATGGAGTGTTGGTGTGGTATGGGTTGGGATAACAGAGACAGTGGGAGCTGGGCATAGTCGACTTGGTAGGTTGCGTAAAGGTGAGACATTTTAAGAGTCGATGTCGAATGGTTTGGAATTCTGCTTTTGAGAATGTATCAGGGATTGATGCATTGGGACTCAGTGAAGGCGGTGAAGACTCTTGGGTTCAAGATTCTGGTTTGCTTTATTTCTTGTTACTCACTTCAATGAAGCATTTGTTGAATCTTTTTAGTTAAAGACTTTGGAAGATACGGTCTCTGTATCGTCGGAAGAAGAGAACCAACTTTCGAGTTATAAAGTCTTGGCTCGCTAAATCGGGTAGAGCTAAGGGGTTTCAGTTTGCAGACATGAAGTCTAGAGCCACAGTGATGTTAGCTTGAGCGTATTCGGAGGTCTGAACATGTTCGGGGTTTTGGTAACAGTGGGAGCACGCGGTGTGTTCTAGGTTTTTTTCCAAAGGGACGTTGAGTTCGGAAGACTCGGAAATTTGAATATGAAAATCTCTCCTCGTATAGTCTGCTTATTTTGGAGAGTGTTTATCCTCTGGAAGTCTTTGGAGCCGGTAGTGTGAGTAAGTGAGGGCCGGTTAAGATTGAGGATGAGTCATTGGTGGGTTTTTTGTCATGGTTGGGTCTGTGATGACCGGATTGGAGCTCTCGGGAGCTTCAATGGGCCTTTCAGGTAACTGATGAGAAGGGCAGCTGCAACTAAGGTGTGGATTTGTGGAAATCTTAGCTTGTTCCTAGGGAACTAGAGGCTTGAAGAATTTCTGTTGTCGAAATTTTAGCTTATTCTTGGAACCGGAGGTTTAGTAGATTTCTGTTACTGAAGATTATTGGAGTTACTGGATGACTGAGTTATTGTTATTTGCTTGGATGGTGGGCTGAAGTTTATCGCAAGGCCTTCAAGTGGGAGATTGTTGGGTTATGAAGGCCTTTGGGCCGGTTCTATTAGGAGGCCCGGTTTTGGTTCCTAATTATGTTTAACCCTAATCTTGTTTATTATATATATCCCATCATGTAATTGTAATCTTTGTTCTGAGCTAATAAGAAAACCTAGCTGCAGCCCGTGGACGTAGGTCCCCTCGCGGGGACCGAATCACGTTAAATTCTTGTGTCGTTTATATTTTCGTTTATGCGTGTTTATCGTTGTGCATGTGTGTGTTGTTTCGCTTCCGCGCGTCGCTTTGTCCTTAACAGAAAGATGTGTCCATAGGAAGAAGATCAAGAATGCAGAAATGGGTTGTGAAGTACAAGTAGAAAAGATGTGTTTATGTGAAAATAAAATAAATGTTTGTATTGCGATTACCATGATGAAATTATGATGAAGATGCAAAGTGTCTGTGTTGTTGTATTGGAAATAAATCAGTACTTCAGTTTATAGACTGAACTAGATGCTTTAGTTGTATAAATGGAAATTACCCACTCACTAAGAATTCTTAGTATTGGTAATCCAGCTTATCTCTTTGTTATCTCTCTCTCCCTCTTTAATTATATGCGAGCACCTGTAATGTCACCTTTAATTTGCATATCATGTATTCATACTTATGGCACACGCATCCACTTCATGAAAATTGGAGTAAACACTGACTATAATGTATAACCAAAATACATTAGAAACATCGATACATGTCCTCATTGTGTACAATATCATAAGACACATATCCATGGCTTTTGTGTAACCACAAAATGTAATATGTAACCAAAATACATTATATAATAATAGTAGTCTAAACTAGCCATAGTTGGTTCGACTCGTTTATATATGAGTTGATTCAAGCTTTAACTCTGTATTGTTCTTGTATTATATACATGTTTTCTCTAGAGGTTTTAGAGATTACAAAGTGTTGAAAACACATGACAATATGTCAATATAAAGCTTAGCAGAGTCAGCTAAACATGATCGAACTGCATTTACTCATTCAAAGGGTAATTTGGTACTATTCTTTTAACGAGGTTAACTGAAATGTGATTGTTATAAATCTTTTCGTGACGTGCAGGCTCAGGTGCAATCTTTAAAGCAACGGTTTGAAAAATTTAGATGGGATTTTACTGATAGATGATTAGCCGTTTTTTGGAGCCTTGGGTTTCACATCTAATTTACTTGGTGACGCTATTAGAAGTGGCGCTAATATCCCGTCTATGCACCCATGTATATAAGTTAAAAGAGTTATAAACACGGTTTTAGTTCTTGTGGTTTGACACCCATATAACCCATTTATTCCATTAGATTAATTTTGTTCTTTTTTATTTCTATAGTTTTATTTTCATATCCATTAAAGTCCAACCAACTGATGACCACGTTTAAATGTTTTGTTAATTTTTTTCATCAAAAGACCAAAATACCGACCCTTGGATTATTTGTGCTATTTGTCAAGTTAATAAAATCTTAGTGGCTACATCTGGTATTAATATACTTTTATTTTCAAGTGAGTCCCAAAGACTATATGAAGAAACACTAAATGTCCCCGGCAGATTACGGATAATCTTAGGGTTAAGTAGATGTTTCCCACGAGGGTTAGGTCCGGCAAAGATGGTTATTCTTCTCGACCTGAAAAACAGACACCGTGAGCTCGTCACTGAGAAGGGGGGGTTCCTCCTTATGACCACCCTCCGGCGTGAGAATCAGACTAGATTGCTCTGAATATAAGTGTATATTGAGAGAAATGGCTAGAGAGAAGATAAGATGATGATACCGTTCCAAGGTGTTGGAGTATTTATAGCCGAAGGTAGGTTTCCAAGCAGGTACGGCCAGCTGTATATAATATTCCTTTTCCACCAACTACGGGCTACGTACGTGCCACGATGGGAGTTGGTGGGTAGGCAGCGGCTGATAGTGACATTTTGTACTGGAGCGTGCTCCTCCTCGTACTATTGTCAGTGAGCTGTCACCCTGTGATTGGTTCATGGGCTGCTTTTGTCAGATCTTGTCTATTTTGTCCATACATTGGCAGGTATAGCACAAAAGATCTTCCAGAAGCGTACGGACTGGCTCTTTTGGGCGGGAATATTCCCGCCTTGCTCATTCTTTCCTCAGGTGACATTGCTGAAGTATGAGTTAGTGCCTTATGCGTGTAGCCTTACTGTTAGTGCGGGTAGCCTTCCTTCTTGGCTTGTACCCACAGCTGCGGGAACAGGTAGGGTACTGTACCAAGGGATGCTTTCCTGCGGGAACAGCTGGCTTACTGCGTGTAAGGTCTTCATCTCTGAGCATGGTGGGTCCTGCGGAACCAGCTGGTCTTTGCGCAGACGTACCTCTTCAAGGTGTGTCTTGCGGGTCCAACTGGGCTTTGCGGGGACCTACCTCTTCAAGTCCCCCTAGTCCATTGTTCTCTCATGAATTGTTAATAAGTGAGGTGAACTTTTGGACTTTAAGCAAGGGGTTTTAAAGAGGGGTTTTTGTTTTTTAAGGTTTTCCGTGGGGATTCTTCCCGCAGTTTTCCTAATGTCACTTGCAGAAATTCCCGACTTTTCTGCCTGATCTTTGGTTATAATGCGGGTAGGTGTTTAACCTATTCGCATGTCGGGAGCGTTGAGTTTCACTTGTATAGATTCTTCACGAGGTTTTGGTAGTTTTGGACATAGTGATCAGTTATGTTAAACCACCAATTCCACCTTGAAGCTTCAAACAATCTAGTTCTCAACGTTCCCGCCATGCGGAGTTGTTATTTCTCTTTCCGCAAACATGGCCCATAAGATCCTTCTTGGGTTCAATTCCCTGCAAGTGCTGAGCATGTGAAGGGTTTCGCCTTGACACTGTATCCGCACTTGTCTTACGGTTCCTTGTTTTCCAAGGTATCTTGGCTTCAATTCCCTGCAAGTGCTAAGTATGTGAAGGGTTTCGCCTTGACACTGTACCCGCACTTGTCTTATGGTTTCTTGTTTTCCAAGGTAAGGGGGTATATTCCCTCTTATTTTTGAATCTTTTTGAATCTTTCTGAAATTCGAAGAGTTGGTGAAAGGATAAGGACAGTCCAAACGGCTGAAGGGACGTTGGCGTCTTCTGACGGTTTCAGGACGTGCAGGAAGTTATGACGACGTGACAGCATGTGGTCAATCAGGACGCTTTTTCAGGCGCGTGGGCGCGAGTTTCATGTCACGCGCCATCCTGACACCTGTTGCTAGCTTGCTTTATCCACACATGTCGCCGTTTCATTGCACCTGTGCTCTCTCTCTCTCCTCCGCATCAAATTCATCGCATTCATTGCAATGACTATATAAGGGGGTAGAGGGTGCATCTCATCCCATACCTTCACTTCACTCTTCTTTCCCTTTTAAGCGATTTCCGGCGAATACTTATCTTTTCCGTCGAGCATTCTCCTGAAATCGCTCTTTATCTAAAAAATGTCGTCTTCTACTCATGATCCCGAGGTAAACGTCGAGGAGTCCGATGTATACCACGAGAACCCGACGTCCACGTCTGATAAGGAGGATAAGAGTACTGCTGGCGAGTGCCAGTGTACTCTTTCTGTCGATTTATACTACTATATCGTCAAGAAGTTCATGCTCGAGCCTTAAGAGCCTGAGTTTCCGGAGCCCCACCAGACAGTGTATGATGCCCCTAAGGGCAAGATAGGGGTTTACGCCTCGTTCTTCATATATGGGAATCTCATATTCCCATTAACGAAGTTCGTATACCGTGTTTTGGAGAAACACGGTGTACACTTGACGGAGGTGCACCCGATGCGATTGCTAAGGTTCGCCATTTTGAATGGGTGTGCCGCATTCTGGACATCGAGCCCCGCGTTGACTGCCTGATGACCATCTACTCCTGGAGGTGCATCCAGGGTTGGTATACCCTGGTTACTCGGATCAAGGGGTTGAAGATTTGCTCTACCGAGCGTAGTCTTCGTTCTTGGAAGCAGGAGTTTTTCTTCATCTCCGCTCGCGTCATCCCCATCGCGATGACGTTCAAGAACGGGAGGGCGCTCCCTAACTTTCATGCCTCCAATTACCAGGAGGCGGAGTGGTTCGCCAAGATCTCCCAGATCCAGACTCCGGTTTATCGCTTCGCGGAGTCTGGGATGGTGATGCTCGGGATGAGCCGCGTGTGGAAGGATGCTGGGTCTGGGACGCCGCCAATACCCATCGTCCTTGAATACGGTTTGAGCTCTATTCCTTATGGTATGCTCCATTTTTTGTGTTGGTTTAGGGTTTTTCTTCTAACATTATCTTTTTTATTTCAGAGGGGAACGACCTGCAATCGCTCTTGCATCCGCGGGAGAATGGTGGTCCCGCACGGTTGGGTACTCGTGATCTTGACGAGAACGAGTTGCCCATCTTGGAGAAAACTGCGGATAGGTTCGTAGAAGTCTATCCGGCAGGTCATGAGATCCTAAGCGCCACTCGGCCAGGTAATAAGTTCTTCAATCCTCGTCCTCTTCATGCTCAAACTTCTGCTGGAATTCCTCTGATTTTGTCATCTTCTGATGAGGAATCCGCAGATGGGCCTTCTTTGTGAGGAAGAAGAAGGCTGCTGGCGGGAAGGGCAAGGCGAAGGTTGCTTCCGTCGTCGACCTGGGGAATAGGTCTGATTCCGAGACTGAGAGTGAGGAGGCGGCGGGGAACCTTGGTGGTGGTGGCGAGACCCTTGTCTTAGAGGTTGAGACAACTGTCGCTTCCGAGCCACCAAACGTTGTGACGGAGACTGGCGTGAAGAGGCCAGTCCTATCGAGTCTATCTCCACCTGTTAGATCTTTCAGGATCAAGAAAGTCAGTAAGTATATTTTTTGTTCATTTTTTCCGCATTTCCTTCCGCCTTTGTTTTAATATCTCCTCTTCATGCAGGAGTGGACTTATCCGCTTTTGAGAGCGGTGCGGGAGGGAGCAGTTCAGGACCCACGACGGTAGGTTTGGTCAACCTATCCGAGGCGATGACCCAGGCGGCTGCGCCTGTTTCCGGTGCTGGTTCAGTTGCTCATACTGTTGAAGCAGCTGTTCCAGTTATGACCTCATCTCCGCCGGCCGTCAGTGCCATCTTTACCACATCATTCACTGGGCCGGCGGTGACTTTTTCTGCGAGCTCCTCCGCAGCGGCGACCACGGTTGTGAGTTCATCTCCAATAAGTTCACCTCCGATGGTCTCTACCACGGTGGCTTCTACCATGCCCCCTTCGGTGTCAGCGACTACCTCTTCCATGGCCGGTTCTTCAGGTATGTTTGGGGTTGGGACCTCTAGACTTACCTCTGTTGAGGGGGTCCAATCTTTGCCTCCTTCCCATCTCCTTGACCTCTTGGATGGATATCCTCTAGGTTCGGGTGATGGGTTTGGCGGCTACCGGCCTGTTACCGACCCTACAGGTGCGTGGGGTTATTTTGGCCTATTATCCATTTTTATCAATTTTTTCCTAACTGTTTTTTGTTTTTGCAGTTTCGGATTCCAATGAGGTGTATGCTCCACGGTGGAATATCCGCCGGGGAACGACCCTCCGGACGGCTGCTGACTGCGTCGACTGGGTGCGCCATGCCGCCCCAAGCGGTGCGTTGGGGGAGGCAATGGCTAGCTACCAAGAGGGCATGTTGTCCAATGAGCTCCGAATCCTCCTTGCCCGGATGCAGCCGCGCGTCGAGTTACTTTGTCGTGAAAACGACAAGTTAAAGACTGCGCGTAGCTTGGAAGTGGCTCAGGCGCGAGCATTGCGGGAGGAGAACAAGAGGCTTGCTGCCACCGCTGCGGAGAAGGAGAAGGCCTTCAAGGACCTTGAGGTCGAGATTCAGGCCAGGCATGAGGCCCGTTCCAAGGCTACCCAAGCTGTTAACGAACAACTTAGGTTGGCCAAGGAAACTGCGCGTAATGCGACCGAGAGGGCCACCAAAGCTGAAGCCGTTGCTGAGCCTCTGCGCACTGAGAACGAAGAGCTCAAAGCCAAACTAGAGAAGCTTCAGCAGGCTCATGATGCTTTGGCTTTAGAAGATGCCAAGAAGCTCCAAGAGCTCCTGGATCAGAAGGGTATGCTTGATCGCACTGAGCGCAAGCTTAAGGGCGTTGAAGAGGCTGCTGCTAAGGATGTGTTGCTTGCCAACCTCAACAAGAATGAAGCCGAACGCGCCCGCGATCAAGCTCAAGCTACCCTTCAAGAGGCTCTAACAAATAAGAAGTGGCTTCTGCGAGAAGCGTTGCCTCAGGTATGCATAGCTCCATAATTTTTATTTTTTTTTATTTTTTTTTGCTTTACGCTTTTCTTTATACTTAGAAAAGTTATATATATATATATATATATTTTATGTAGGTTGTGCATCGGATTTTCGCGAACACATCTTATGACGATGCCATGAGTGCAGCCCTCAACGCTTCTCATAAGGACGGGGAGAAGGCTGGTTTCCTGCTTGGTCTAGGATTTGCAGAGAAGGGCATCCCGCCTTCCAACTTTCCTTCGCACGATGCAGACACTGAAGCTGCCTACGACCAAGCTGTGAACCAGTATGCTGCCTTCCCGCATCCGGTTGTGGAGAAGGTGAACGAAATTGCGGCTGATGATGACGGGCTAGCTGTTCTCAAAGCTTTCCTTGAACCGCCACAGCCAACTGATGGTGCGGGTTCAAGTGGGTTTGGAGGGAGTGGTCCCGAAGCTTGAACCTTGAGATCCCTTCCAACCGTTAGGATAGATTTGTATTTTTGTAGGCGGGTAGATACCTAGCCCTTCTTGTAATGTTTGAATTTTTATTGTGAATATAAATATTTTGTTAACGCCTTACCTTGTAAACATTATATGATTTGCTCATGCATATTTTAGTTTAACTTAGCAATTTTCTAAATGTTTTGAATAAGTTAACATTTCGACGCGTGTTGGATAATAGGTTAATGTTCTGTTTCCTCTATCATGATTGTGCGGGTAAAACCGTCATTTTCACTTAGTAGGATGATCAAACTTTACCTATATCTGACCTGCGTGAAGGTTTTCCTCATCTTCTTAGAAATATTTACTGTTTTTGTGTTTATGCGGGTTGTGCCGCTTTCCACACGCAACAAGTTACTTCCTCCCACACTTATTTATGCGGTGAATACCGTCATATCAGTGTGGTCAGTTCATAAGTATAAAGGTAAGGCTATCAACACAATGTGATAAAGGAGAATCATTTCCATTAGAAGTGGCTCTAGGCCTTTTCTTTACAAGTTTGGAATTGATCTACATGTAACATTTGCGTAATTGAGCTCCATTCCATATTCTTGGGATGGGGGTGCCATCGAGCCTTTCGAGCCGGTATGCGCCTTTTCCCAAAACTTCTTTAATGATGTATGGCCCTTCCCAGACCGGGGCCAGCTTTCCTGGGCGCTCTTGGTTCGAAGCCTCGTTGTTACGCAGTATGTAGTCTCCGACATTGAAGTTGCAGAGTTTTACCCGCGTGTTGTAGTACTTTTGCATTTGTCGCTTGTAGTTCTCTTCACGCACTACGGCTAAGTCTCTGCGTTCTTCGGTTAGCATAAGGTCTAACCGTCTTTCCGCATCATTGTCTTCTGGTTGAGTTATGACTCTTGGTGAGGGTAGGCCAATTTCGACTGGGACCATGGCTTCAGTGCCATAGGTGAGGCTGAACGGGGTTTCGCCCGTGCTTGCCTTTATTAGCGTTCTGTTCGCCCAAAGGACATGTGGAACTTCGTCCACCCAGCCGGATCTATGCTCCAAGAGTCTTTTCTTTATGCCGTCGACGATGCTCTTGTTTGCTCTTTCCACCTCACCATTACCCTGCAGGTGTGCCACTGAGGTAAAGGTGTGGGTGATTTGAAGTTCTTTCAGCCACTTTTGTAGCTTCTGGTCAGCAAAGTTGGTGCCGTTATCGCTCACCAAATTCTGTGGAAGTCCAAAACGACAAATAATAAATTCCCAAATAAATTTTTTGATATGTTTTGCGGTTGTTTGGGCTAAGGGTTTTGCTTCTATCCACTTGGTGAAGTAGTCGATGGCTACCACTAGGAACTGAACGTTCCCTGCTGCTGTGGGAAATGGGCCTGTCACATCGATGGCCCACTTCTGAAATGGCCATGAATAAGTGACTGGAACAAGTTCGTTCTTCAGGCGATGCATGTTGGGTGCGTAGAGCTGGCAGGACCTACATTTTCTGATGTAGGCCAGCGCATCCGTATGCATCCCCGGCCAAAAGTATCCCGCGTTGTTTAGCTTAGCTACAACTGCGCGTGGACCTACGTGTACTCCACAGATGCCTTCGTGTACTTCCCTTAGGAGGTAATCGGCATCTTGGTCGTCAACGCATCTGAGGAGTGGGCCAAGAAAGTTACGCCTGTAAAGTATGTCATCAACAAATTGATAGTTCAGTGATTTACAGCGTATCTTTCTTGCCTGTGTCTTTGACTATGGTAGTATACCCGCCGCAAGGTAATTTATGATTGGTGTCATCCATGTTTCCGTGCCGGTTTGGATGACACAAATTTCCTTGTGCGGGACTAATGGTGCTCCAAGGAGTTCAACGCGGATGTCCTTTCCCAAGTGGGTGAAGGCTAACGATGCAAGCTTGCTTAACGCATCCGCAGATTTGTTTCCGCTTCGCTTGATGTGCATAACTTTGCAATCATTGAAATCGCGCATAAGGATTTTTGCTTGTGCGAGGTACAAGGCCATTGTGTCGTTCACGGCCGTGTACGTCTCGTTTATTTGGTTGGCTACTAACATGGAATCCACGTGGGCTTCCAAGTTTTTCACCCCCATCTTAAGCGCAATTCTTAATCCGGCCAAGAATGTTTCGTACTCCGCTTCGTTATTCGTACTTGGGAAATCCAGGCGAATAGCGTAAGTGTACTCTTGGCCTGCTGGGTTAGTTAGTTTCAACCCTGCGCCTGAACCCTCGTTGTTGGCTGCTCCATCAGTATAGAGTCGCCAGACATCATCAATGTCCTGTGCTGGAGAGGGTTGAGCCTCTTCCTGGCACTCTTTTTCCCGCGAAGCGGGGACTTCTGCGATTAAGTTGGCTAAGACCTGGCCTTTTATGGCTGGTCTTGGCTTGTACTTTATCGCGTATTCTCCCAATTCAATTGCCCATTTAGCTAGGCGCCCTGACAACTCGGGTTTTGCCTAGAACGTTTGCAAGTTTGAAGTTGGTGAGAATGGTGATTGGGTGGCCTTGGAAATATCGTCTTAGCCTGCGTGAAGCCTGTACAAGCGCTAAGACTAATTTTTCCAGGGTAGAGTACCGGGTTTCTACGTCTGTTAAAACGCGGCTAACATAGTAGATGGGCATCTGGATGCCTTTTCGTTCTACTAGTAAGACTGCCCCGGTTGCTCTGTCTGTGGCGGAGAGGTAGAGAATTAATTCCTCCCCCACTTCTGGTGCTGTGAGCGTTGGGAGTTCGATCAAGCGTGACCGAATCTCTTGAAAAGCTGCTTCCGCTTCTGGTGTCCAGCGGAAGTGCGTTTTCTTCAAGCAATTTCTCAATGTTGACACGAATGGGAACGAACTATCCGCATGGTTTGCCAAAAAGCGGTTAAGTGCGACTAGTCGTCCATTCAGTGTCTTAGCCTGTTTGATGGTAGTAGGTGATTCCATTTTCATAATGGCTTCGACCTTTTCAGGGTTCGCTCTGAAGCCATCTTTTGTAACGATGACTCCTAAGAACTTCCAGTCTTCCATCCCAAAGGAACACTTGCTCGGGTTGAGCTTCATGTTAATTTTTCTGAGCGTGTTGAAAGTTTCTTCGATGTCTTTCAACATCGCCTCTGGCTCGAGGCTTTTGATGACCAAGTCATCCATGTAAACCTCCAAGTTCCTCCCGATTTGGGCACGAAACTCTTTGTCCATCAGGCGTTGGTATGTGGATCCGGCATTCTTTAGTCCGAATGGCATCATTTGGTAACAAAATGTGCCATCGGGCGTCCAAAATGCGGTTTTATCCTGATCGTCAACAGCCATGTGGATTTGATGGTACCCTTTATACGCATCAAGGAAGCATTTAAGGCGAAACGGTGCTAACGAATCTACCTTAAGGTCAATTTCGGGTAACGGGTAACAATCCTTGGGGCATGCTTTGTTTAGGTCTTTAAAATCTATGCACATGCGCCATTGTTTGTTGGATTTCGGTACCATGACGGAATTTGCAACCCATGTTTGATATTTACTAATGCGTACGATGCCTGCGTCAAGGAGTTCCTTGACTTGGGTTCTACACGCGTTAGCCTGCTCCGCACCCATTACGCGACGCATTTGTATGACCGGCGTAAACACCGGGTCACACTTGAGCTTATGCTCAGCCTTACTTCGAGGTACACCAGTCATGTCAGCTGGTGTCCACGCGAAGATGTCGGCATTTTTTTGCAACAAGCGTTTGAGTAAGGTGCGTGTGGGATTAGTGATCGTTGGGCCAATGGTAACAGCCTGGTCAGGGTATTTGCCATTGAAGGCCCATTCTTCTGGCTCGGTAATGGTCGGTTTAGCCATCTTTGGTTTGGGTTTAGATGAGACAGATGCGATGCATACCTGGGGAATACCCGTGATCATCGCGACACCCTCAGCTATTGGCCATCCCATCATGCCATGGACCGAAGACACCACGGCATTAAATCTTGCCATCCCATCTCTCCCGAAGAGAATGTCGTATGTGTGGTGTGGCTTCCTCATTACGACGAAGTCCACGTCTTCTGTGCGGGAGTATTTCCCGTCCGTGAGAGTGACGGGGAAAGGTAGGATACCCAAGGGGGTGTTTGTGATGCCGTCAAACCCTTCCATCGAGGCGTAAACCGTTTCTAGGCGTTCTTTGTCTTCGTCGTCTAGCTTGTCGAAGAACTGCCTATACATGACCGTTGACGAAGCGCCGTTATCAGCAAGAGTGCGGGAGGTGATGTAGTGCCCCAGCTGGCTTTTAATGACTATGGGGCCTTCTTTGTTGGCCCCCCTGGCACACGCGGGAAGCGCACTTCAGCTTCCTTCCACGCACTCGGCTCTGTTGTTCGTCGTTTTCTTCCTCTGACGCTGCCATGAACCTTGTGAACGCTGATGTCGACGGGCTTTCGTCCGTTGCCCTTGTACCGATTGTCGTTCCTCCCTCCGTTCTTGATCGACGCCACAAGGTGTGTAAGTTTTTCATCTTTGACAAATTTTCGACAATATCCTTTAAAGATGTACATTCCTCTGTGGTGTGGCCTTTGGTCCCGTGGAAGTCACAGGATTTGCTCTGATCATCGTTATGACGCTGTCGGATTATTGGAGCCTTTGGCCATGGGAGTTTCTCGGTGGCAAATATCTCGGTGACGCTTTTGGTGAGTGGCGTCCATCTTGGATTCCTGTTTGATGAGTGCGTGTTGTCCCTTCCGCCGAAGAGAGGGCGAGAGCTGGATGAGGTGTCAAAGTTTATCCTTGACTGCCAAATACCAAGCTTGCTCTTCTTATTTTGTCGGGCGGTACGGACGTTATTTTCTCTTGTCCTCTGCGTGTAGAGGTTTGTGCTCTGGGGAAGATTTCTACCCAGTTGCTTCTCCGTCTCGGCAAAGCGTTTAGCTGCCGTCATGATGGCATCCCACGTGGATGGCATGCCATCTTTACTCGTCAACGTGCGGATAAGCTCTGGGTACTCAACGCCCTGGATGAAAGCGGCGCGAACAAGATCTTCACTGATGGTGCCCAGACTTAGCTTCTTTGAGTTGAAGCGAGTGATGAAGTCTAGCAAAGATTCGTCTTCCTCTCTGACGCAGTTGAGGATCGTCCACTGACCTTCAGTATATTTTCTTTGTTGACTGAAGTGCTGGCTGAACTTGTGCTGGAAGTCTGCCCAATCATAGATGTGGTGGACCGGTAGACGATCAAACCACGCTCTGGCTGCCCCGACGAGCGTCATCTGGAACATGTAGCACCATGTGGGTTCCGTCCAATTGCTGACAGTTGCCCCCGCTATAAATCTGTTCAAGTGATCGTCCGGGTCAGATACGCCGTCGTAAGTGCCTATGTTGGACATCTGTTTGGCACTCTTTGGAGCGACTGCTTCCGAAATGTCTCTTGCAAACTTGGACGTTCCCGCATTTGCAACAGTTGGTCTGAAAGTTTTGGAGAAGTCTCGTGGGTTTCCCCCGTGCTCTTTGGCTTGAAAGTTTCTCCAAAACTTCTTTTCGAGCGGAAGTCTGCTTCTTTACGCTTCCCTTTCGCCTTATGACGAGGGTTTGCGTCACTGTCAGATTCTTCCCAATCGTCATCCGAATACTCGCAATCATTGCTCATGTTGAGCTGTTGTCGAGTGTTTGGCGGGGAAGCCTCGTTTGTTCCTTCTCCACCTGGGTATCAATGAATCCCAGGGGAGAATTGTTTACTGTACTTGCCCGGCTTGGGTAGCTGGGGTAGTGTTCGTAAAAACCGTGTATTCACCGGTGTTCCCCCCAGTAGCTGGGGTTGTGGTTACCGGAGTTTCTTGGTCACTCGGTGGCCTTGGCATCGGAGTAACCTTAACCATCTTTCCAGAAGTTTGAAAAAACTGAGAAAAAGAATTAGTTCTAGCTTAATGCACGGATGGCGCCAATGAAGAAACACTAAATGTCCCCGGCAGATTACGGATAATCTTAGGGTTAAGTAGATGTTTCCCACGAGGGTTAGGTCCGGCAAAGATGGTTATTCTTCTCGACCTGCAAAACAGACACCGTGAGCTCGTCACTGAGAAGGGGGGAGGTTCCTCCTTGTGACCACCCTCCGGCGTGAGAATCATACTAGATTGCTCTGAATATAAGTGTATATTGAGAGAAATGGCTAGAGAAAAGATAAGATGATGATACCGTTCCAAGGTGTTGGAGTATTTATAGCCGAAGGTAGGTTTCCAAGCAGGTACGGCCAGCTGTATATAATATTCCTTTTCCACCAACTACGGGCTACGTACGTGCCATGATGGGAGTTGGTGGGTAGGCAGCGGCTGATAGTGACATTTTGTACTGGAGCGTGCTCCTCCTCTTACTATTGTCGGTGAGCTGTCACCCTGTGATTGGTTCATGGGCTGCTTTTGTCAGATCTTGTCTATTTTGTCCATACATTGGCAGGTATAGCACAAAAGATCTTCCAGAAGCGTACGGACTGGCTCTTTTGGGCGGGAATATTCCCGCCTTGCTCATTCTTTCCTCAGGTGACATTGCTGAAGTATGAGTTAGTGCCTTATGCGTGTAGCCTTACTGTTAGTGCGGGTAGCCTTCCTTCTTGGCTTGTACCCACAGCTGCAGGAACAGGTAGGGTACTGTACCAAGGGAGGCTTTCCGGCGGGAACAGCTGGCTTACTGCGTGTAAGGTCTTCATCTCTGAGCATGGTGGGTCCTGCGGAACCAGCTGGTCTTTGCGCAGACGTACCTCTTCAAGGTGTGTCTTGCGGGTCCAACTGGGCTTTGCGGGGACCTACCTCTTCACTATATTATGTCGACTAAGCAACACAATAATCTCAGTTGTTATAATAAAACAAGTTTCGACTTTGACATTACACAAAACAAGAAAACCCGACAAAAGGCTTGAATGCTTACGGGCTTGGTAATGTTGACTGAAAGGAAAGGGAGGAAACTAAAACATGAGAAAAATTTTATGCAAATGACAAACAGATATGGTGGTGATGGAAAAAGAAGGCGACGAGCTTGAACGGACCGGATCGAATGGAGACGAATTGCAAATGTAAGGATCTTTTAGTTCCAGTATTATCGTATAGGCATTTAAACGAACTGATCATTTAGTGATTCGTGTATGGTTGTTTATTTAATACACGAACGAACATGAGCAAACGTTTTTGTTCATTTTAGTTATGTTTGTTTACACTCGTTCATTAAAATTTGTTTATGTTCATTTGTTTGCATTCATTCATGTTTATCACTTTACATTCCTTCATTTACCTTCGCATTCAAATATATTTTTTTATTCTTTAGTATGAGTTTCCTTTTGCTCACCAAACATAATTTGTAGAACCATGTGTGATAGGCGTCAATATTTTTAATGCTTGCTAGACATGTGAATTTTTCGTTCTCTAAATTCAGGAAGTAAAGTTATGATCATTCTGTATTAGAAGACAAAAAAGTGTTAGGATCAAGAATACTTATTGTTGTATTCTTTTCATGGTTATTTGAAACAAATCTTCAAGTGACAGTCTGTTTCTATACAACAAATTTGTGGTTTGGTATTGGTCAGTTCAACACAATGTTCCTAGTCACATGCATTTTTGCCAATATTGGTGACAAGACAACTAATTAAAATGATGATGAAATTATGATAAAGATGCAAAGTGTCTATGTTGTTGTATAGGGAATAAATCCATCCTTCACTACACAGTTTTATAGGAGTTCCTAACTTTATAAAAAGAGAGATGAAGTTTTATGAGGATGTGATAGTTTGGCGTGTTTATAAATCGATATCAATTAACTTTGATATCCCTCCTTATATATTATTATAGTTTACATTTATCATATTTATCGTTTTGAAAAAAGGTTAGTAGACCTTTTGGTCGTGCAGTCGGTTTCTCCAAACTTCTACGGGGGAGACCCAAGCTTGAACCTTACTATTTGCCAACATTTCTCTAGGTAAGCAAGTCAGGGGGTTTTACAATTAAGCTAATTAGCTTCCTCCTGGGGTCTCGAGTATCAAACTAACAATGGACGATTGTAACTCCGTCTTGGATATGGATAATACCTAATCGGTTGAGCTATGAAGAAACACGTTATTAAGCCCAAATACACCTCCGCTAAAAAAACATGTATATTATTGCTGACTATATCAAATAAATAATTTACTTTTAATCTTTAAAGAGGAATATTAAACATATCTTTCGTTGTGCAATAGAAATTTCTTTTTGTTGCAGTTTATGATTGAAAGTAATACTCTTATTCCTAATTACGTGACATCATATACCTTCCAATCAAACACATAAAAAGTTGTGTTCGGTTTTGCACTTTAGCCTATAGAATGGAATACCATATTCCTTGTGTATCACTCATTCCATCCAATCAAACACAGTTCATATGTCAAAAGTTGTATTCTGTGTTTTCTTGTGCTTGTGTTAGGTTAACTGTCTAATCATCTGATTCAAAAGTCAATGGAGGACGCCAAATATGAATAATTAACAACATTACGTCCCATTACAATCCATTCCTACTTATCAAGTCCCGGATCGATAATCAAACACCTACTACACGAATAACTCTCGTTTATATTAATAAGAAAATCTAACTCTAAAAACTGATTACAAACCTTCAAACCCTAACTCGGTTTGACTCTTGATGAACCATAACTCGATTGCATCTAGATGAACCCTAACTCGGTTACATCTCGTGCGTGCCTCTTGGATTAACCCTAACTCGGTTGCATCACACACCACACTATCTATAATGTCTAACCATAACTCAGTTTATATAGACTAACCTAACTTGCTAGCCAAGACGTTACCTATTATAATTACAATACAATTAGGAAACATAATATAACTAGGAAACATAACCAAGTATGACCTACTTGTCAATATTGTTCCCTCAAGTTCACCGACTTGTGACTTAAAGTCTGAAATTACTTCCAACAATCACCCCCTAATTTCCGACTCGAAATAGGTGGTCCTTCAACTCCGAGCATGTATCTTTTGCCCTGTTTGATTTGACTCATGAACTTGACCTTCTCGGTTTTCACAATCATCTTGACCTTGATCTCCCTGGAACATTTCTTGATCCATAGATGTGTTCTTCGACTCCCCCGAACTCGACTACCTCTGTGACCCTGTCCCCGACCATTCACTCGGTCGTATGAAAACGTATAACCACTCCTTTGGCTGTAATCCCGGTCATCTAATCGAGTGAACAACAATCTTCCTTGATCTTCTTTTGTTCCCGAATCAAAACACGAGCACATCTTTCAAATCAAAACTTAGTCATCAAACTTGATTGCTTCACACAACCGAAATATCGTCTCTTTCTTGATTGCTTCACACAATCGGTCTCAATTTCTGATCAATCTGTCACAGATTGACAATTTTCTTCTTCATCGGTATCACAACGCACCACCCGAATCACTTAGGTAAACACCGGTATCACACTTTACCACCTCGAATCACTCAGGTAAATTTCACGCCCCTCGCAGGCGATCAATTTTTCAAGCAATCTGAATCACTCAAATTGATGTCCCGTAGTTGCCTCGCACAACCCCTTGCTCCACTTCATTGGAACAAATACGAACAACTTAGCCTGAACAACTTTTCAAAACCGAACTTGTTTGACTTTTTACCTCCAATAAAAATAATAACTCAAGATTATTATTTTCTTTTCTTTGAACGTAGGACGACAAGAAATTCAAAAAACCAAAATCAGCTTTAAGCAATAATACCCACAGAAAGACTAACCAGAATCTTACGTCTTCTTTGTCCAATCAAAATATAAAGACGCATACGCAAAAGGGCAATAACGGAAACCCTCCACCGTCCTTGTTCTTCGTTCTGATCGTGCTACGACAACCTGGTCTTGGTTACGACTAACCCACAACTTCGAATCGGAACTTGTTTCCGAGTTTGTTGCCGCACATACAACCTACTTGTTGCACCGCTTTAACTTGTTTCCGAGTTTGTTGTTTGGCAACCTTTGTGCCAATAAGTGCTGACTCATTAAAAGGTCTGTCTGGGTAAGAGGCTCTGAGCCAGTAAGTGCTGAGCCATTAAGAGCTGTTTGGTTGGACATCTGAATAACTATGCCGAATGACTATTTTACCCATATGAATTGTTTTGTACCGAATAAAATGTATTTTTTTTATTATTTAGAATGATGAATAATTTTAAAGGGAAGCTACAAAACATCATACAAATCCAAATTACACATAAATAGGTTAAAATCCATGGAAACATACTTAAAATCAAATAGAAAATACACATAAATCCTTCATAAATCCTCAAACAATTGAATGCAAAGTTCGGGGTAAGAAAGTGGTGCGTTTTCCAAAGCTTCTACATATTTGTTCGACTGCGAGGAAAATATTATAAATACTATAAGTTAACTTAAAATAAACGCTATTATTAAACAAAATTAAACAAGTACATTCATCTCCATTTTCCATTATTCTTCCGACAAGTTAAAAGTGTTTTTTACGGGATTATAAACGTTGCCGGTTTTGTTTTTGAGCTTTGACCAAGCTGCAAATTTTGCCTTTGTATAATCATAACGGTTCTTCATTTGTTTTTCATCAACTATAAAATTGTATTCCGTTTTCAACTTTTCCGTCACATTCCTCCATGAATTTAGTTTAAGGCTACTTCCTTTACGTCCATGGAGTGTTATTTGCTCAATACAATGTTTTCTCAAGACCATCATGCTTTCAACTAATCATACCCCTTTTTTGTGCCATTTCTTTGAAGAAATAAATAAAACACGAGTCAATATATAAACACAATTTGACTATGAAAATATTAAATTCATCCTCTCTATATTGTTCTTGACAATGAATCTATCATATTTCTACATATTTATATACACTCACATAGAAAGATATACGAATACAAATATACAATATAAAAAACAAACTTAAAAGCAAACAAATATATATGAATTGAGCAGAGATATTATTTTAATATACCAGCATATTATTTTATTCTACCAAACATATAGTAGGCATATTATTCTATTCTACCAAACTTCTATTCTACCAAACACACATGCATATTATTCTATTCCCAACAAACACATATGACAGGTAGCATATATACACATGCAAATATTGATATCATACCAAAGTTAAATTACAAACCATACCTAAACACTAAAGGTTTGAAACAAAAACACATATGCATTCAAACCATACCCAAACTTTTAGAAAACAAAAATCAACATGGATACGGGTTAGAATCGAGCAGAGATAGTACTTGGAGGCCGGCAATCAAAGTGGAGACGGCTGTTGTGTGCGTAGTAGGCCGGAAATCGACCGTCGACCTATACTCTGATGTGCGTTCAAAGAGAAAGAAATCGATCTCGACCTTGTGCCGTGGAACTGCTAGGCAGGTTTATGGTATGAACGTGAATGAATATGGGAATGGTAAAGAGGTAGGGTATATTAGGTTTTATTTTCATTCAGCGTGATTTTGAAGCTGAATGGTTAAGATGCCCGTTTAGCCATTGTCCTATTTTAATGTTCAACCAAACACTACCAACCTCACCTCACCTCACCTCTTATATTATTATTTATTATTACTATTCTATACACTATGCAAATGCACCGCCATTAATACCTCTCGTGACAACCATCATTGCACAACGTGTCCGTTGACTGAACGCTCATCGTCTCCGGTAACCTGTATCTTTCATTAACTCTCACTTCATATTAGTTGTATAAAATTATTAACTTCACTTTCTAATTATCATACTTTTTCACGTAATAAAGAAAGAAAGAAAGAATCGTGTTTGTTTTCGGTTGGTTTAGATTTCAATAAACTTGTCTCTATCATTTGTCGTTTCATTAATAACTGGGATCTTGTTGGTTACTCCTTCCTTAAATAATAATTATTTTGTATATATTTACTTACAGGAGGATGCATATGTGTGCTTAGAGAAAATCAAAAGCTTATATTGTCACTGTCATTATATATATATATATATATATATATATATGGGAGGGTTATTTTGAGAACCATGATACGTTTTAAGAACTTTAAGAACTCAATTTTGAACCACACATTTAATTAAATGATATGAAATATGTGGCTGAGATTAAATTTAATTAAAAAATGAAGTAGAAAAGTGAATAAGTATTTTTGATAATTACACAAGTTTAAACGTTAGTTACACATGTGTAAAAAGTCGATTCGGTGTGTAAAAAAATAACGTAATTTTTTGTACATCACTTACACTTACGTATTACACATGTGTAAAAAAAATTCGAAAAAAAAAATTGTTACGTTGAGTTCTTTCGAGTTCTTAAAACTCAAAGCGATTCTCAAAAGAAATCAATCCTCTCTCTCTCTCTCTCTATATATATATATATATATATATATATTATATAGTACTTACACGAGGATGCATATGAAATTAACATACTAAACGTGAGAATCAAGTATAGTAATTATATATACAAGTAGAGTAATTATAGTAATTACTCTACTTGATTCTCACGTTTAACACGTTAATTTCATTTGTACGTTAGCTTCCCATATATATATATATATATATATTACAGTGATTTCCAGGTCAATTAGCATAGCATTTTTTTATGAAATTAACGTACTAAACATGAGAATCAAGTATAGTAATTATATATACAAATAGAATAATTATATTAATTACTCTACTTGTATATATAATTACCCTACTTGATTCTCATGTTTAACACGTTAATTTCATTTGTATGTTAACATTCCCATATATATATATATATATATATGTATTACAGTGATTTCCAAGTCAATTAGCATAGCATTTTTTTTTATTTTGGAATGGGCATTATATTAAATTGAGTAACCACTGATTATAATTGAAATGTTAACATCTCAGATAACAAGTGTTTCTGGTCAACCCAACTCGTTTCAACGATTAAAAAGGTTGCATTTTGACTCGAACCACCCGTCATGTTCTTTTTGATATATGTAGTTCATGATTTCATAACAAAATTTGACAAACATGTAGATGGAAAGAAAGTAAGCATCTAAACATGTTCTAATACAGACGTAATTCTTCGATTGTTTGACCGGCATGCTTATTCGTGTTAAACCTCTTCTTCCTATTTTTCGTGAAAGGTGGTGGAGTTGTAGAAGCGGGGTGCTCGCTGTCCACTAGCTCGGGCCTTGGTTCCACGGTTCCTGTTGGGCCCAGCAGAAACGAGGCCATCGATACCTGCACCGCGGAGACTTTGCACAAAACGTGGTGCCTCACGTTTTTGAGCCTCCCGTTACTCCATACCCTCACTAAGACTTACAAATAATTAATAAAATAACATAAAAAAAGAAAGAAAGAAGTAAAAAATATATTTTTTGAGAAACGTACCGTTGCCATGTCCCCGAGATTAACTAGGAGCGTATCGGGGCAAGGTTCAACGCCCACGAAGTTGTTGGTTTGGTATATTATTTCAAGACCAGAAACCGATTCATCGTCCTAAAGGACGGTGAGGAAAGAGGTGTCGGTGTGCAGCTGCACACCGACTGTCCCGATGCTATCCTTGCTAAAGTGGTATTTGTTTAGCTTGATATGACATGGCCAGTCTAGCATTTCAGAGGTGTCCAAGCTTACATCCAGGCTGGCTTGTCGATAAGGAATGTGTTATCGACATCTGAATTTTGTGGATAGACTTGGTGTAATTCAAAATCGTGTCCATGTAGTGATAATATTAAAGAAACGTAGCTCTAGTTAAAAAATAAAGGTAAATTCCTTTTGTTTGGTAATTATCAAACAAAACTTGAAATTTACCTTTTTTTTCTTTAACTAAAACTACGTTTCTTTATTATTATCACTACAGAGACACGATTTTGAATTACACCCAAGCTATCCACAAAATTCTGATGTCGATAACACATTCCTTATCGACAAGCCTGGATGTAAGCTTGGACACCTCCGAAATGCTAGACTAGCCGTGTCATATCAAGCTAAACAAATACCACTTTAGCAAGGATAGCATCGGGTCAGTCGGTGTGCAGCTGCACATCGACACCTCTTTCCTCACCATCCTTCAGGACGATGAATCAGTTTCTGGTCTTGAAATAATAGACCAAACCAACAACTTCGTGGGCGTTGAACCTTGCCCCGATATGCTCCTAGTTAATCTCGGGGACATGGCAATGGTACGTTGTTCAAAAAATATATTTTTTACTTCTTTCTTTTTTTAATGTTATTTTATTAATTATTTTAAGTTTTAATGAAGGTATGGAGTAACGGGAGGCTAAAAAACGTGAGGCACCACGTTTTGTGCAAAGACTCCGCGGTGCGAGTATCGATGGCCTCGTTTCTGCTGGGCCCAACAAGAACCGTGGAACCAAGGCCCGAGCTGGTGGACAGTGAGCACCCCCGCCGCTACAACTCCGCCACCTTTCACGGAAAATAGGAAGAAGAGGTTTAACACGAATAAGCATGTCGGTCTAACAATCGAAGAATTACGTCTGTATTAGAACCTGTTTAGATGCTTACTTTCTTTCCATCTACATGTTTTGTCAAATTTTGTTAAGAAATCATAAACTACATATATCAAAAGAACATGACAGGTGGTTCGAGTCAAAGTGCAACTTTTTTAATCGTTCAAACGAGTTGGGTTGACCAGAACACTTGTTATCTGAGATGTTAACATTTCAATCTTAATCAGTGTGTCATATGATTACTCAAGTTAATATAATACCCCATTCCAAATTAAAAAAAATGTTATGCTAATTGACCTGAAAATCACTGTAAGAATCAAGTAGGGTAATTATATATACAAGTAGAGTAATACATCATACAGTAATTACTCTACTTGTATATATAATTACCCTACTTGATTCTCATGTTAATTTCATTTGTATTTGATCCAAACCCTATATATATATATATATGATCAGGATCATGAGAGAACCTTTTTGAAATTGAGAACTATGAGAACCAGTTTGGATCACAAAAAACCCAAAATAAAAAAAATCATAAAATATAAAAAAACACGAAAATTGAAAAAGTAAAAAAATCCAAATTCTTATTTAGTTATTTTATCATCCCGGCATCATAAAAAAACTCTTTTAGCTAAATTATATACACATATGTATAATATATACATATATGTATATTTACATGTTTTTTATACATATAAGTATAATTTAAGATAAATAAAATAATACTGTACATATGTGTATATTACGTAACTAAAG
Source organism: Bidens hawaiensis (assembly GCF_021521415.1). Taxonomy (NCBI): domain Eukaryota; kingdom Viridiplantae; phylum Streptophyta; class Magnoliopsida; order Asterales; family Asteraceae; genus Bidens; species Bidens hawaiensis. The sequence continues at coordinate 19,378 of NW_027495300.1, read as the reverse complement.
ATTAAATAAAATTATACATATGTGTATAATACAACGTTTTTTTAGTGAAACCGGAATGAAATATAAGAATTTTGATTTTTTTACTTTTTAAAAAGTTTTGTTATTTTTTGTTTTATGATTTTTTTAAATATTTTTTAAGGTGTTTTTAGTGGTACAAAATGGTTCTCAAAGTTCTCAATTTGCAAAGGGTTCTCTTAAGATCCTTACCTTACATATATATATACATGTTTAAGTTCAAGAAAGAAATCAAATTATTACAAGAAATGAGATAAATGAATATGAGCCACTAGTTTTATTTTAGGTTTAAAATATTAAAAAATAAATAAAAAAGATGTAAATGCAACAAAAAATGCACTCTCTCTCTCCAATTAATACAACTAATATAACCATAATAAATCTTTCTCTAATTAATATATCTAAATAATTTAATTATAATAATTAAAAAGATAAAAACACTACTTTAGTTTTATTTTTTATTTACACATTCTTCATTTTATTCAACATAAATACAATTTATTCATATAATACTATTCTTTATATTAAAAAAATAATTTCCACTCAATTTATTAGCATGTTTTTTAACATTAAATATCAAAACATAATATTTTTTTTTCAATTAGTATGCCTACAAAAATTGTTGTCATAAATAATAATAATAAAATATCATACAAATGTGTCCATTAAATGTAAACAATAAATATACAACATACACAAAGTTATATAACCTACACTTGTTTTGAGCGATAAAAACGTACAACATACTTTTAGCATACAACTTACACTTGTAATTCGACATCAATAATTATATAAACTACACAAAGATACACATATCCTACACATGCGTAGATTATTTGTTTTTCATATGTAGGTTATATGTTTTTTTATTTTTAGAACAAGTGTAGGTTATATGTTTTTGTGTATGTTGTATATTTTTTATTGACATTTAATGCAAACATGTGTAAGATAGTTTTTTGTATTATTCATCACAATGTAACTACGTGTTGATGGATATTGATATGTTGAGTTTGAAGAAATTGGTTTTGAATAAAAAGAAATTAATGTATGAATAAATTGTATTTGTGTAAGATAAAATTTTCGTGTGTAGGTTATATGTTTTTCGTGTGTAGGTTATATCTTTTCGTATGCATGTGTATTTTGTTGATGATGAATTTTGTGTGTAGGTTATATGTTTTTCGTGTGTGGGTTATGTTGTCTTATTCTTAGAACAAGTGTAGATTATACGTTTTTGTGTAGGTTGATGTTTTTTGTTGATTTTTAATGCAAACATATGTAAAATAGTTTTTTGGTATTATTCATTATAATGTTTGTATTTTCTGATGGATATTAGTATATTGAGTTGGAAGAAATTAGTTTTGGATATAAAGAAATTTTAATTTATGAATAAATTATACTTGTGTAGGATAAAAATTTAAGACACAAAAAATAAGTTATAAAAATAAATGAATTCTTAATATTTTCCAATAATAATAATAATTTAATTAGTTATATTAATTAAGTAGATAAGTATTATGGTTTATTAGTTATATTAATTGAAGAAGAGAATGATTAATACTTTCTTTATTTAGCTTTAAGCATTTAAATTTAAAACAAAACTAGTGGCCCATATTCATTCTCTCATTTCTTGTAATAATATCATTTCTTCTTGAACCACCCCCTATATATACATATATATATATATATCACACATATAATATTAACAAACACACACACGTACACCCGACAACAAATAGTCATCGCCCAGCCCTTTTGTGACATCTGCCCCGATCCGACCCGACCCAGGTACCCGTTTCTCTGACCCGAACTCTTTCTTTTATGATTTAATATTTATTTATACTTATATTTTACTTTTAATAATAATAATATACTTTTCCTTCCCGCCTCTTTCTCTCTCTTTCTTTCCGCCGTCCCGTCCCTCTCCTTCTCTCTTTCCGCCTTCTTTTCCCTCTTGTCGCCGTCCCGCCCTTACGCCTTGTTTCCCTCTTTTTCTTCTAACTCTTTGCTTGTCCTTTGTTCCTTCCCGCCTAAGGTTGTCTGCGCAGCTCCACGCGCCAGACTCCCTTACAAGGAATCCTGCGTGAAGACCACCTGTTTCAGCGATACGCGAGACGAACTCTTCTCGCAGCACGTTAAGAATTGTAATTCTTCTCGCAGTGCGCGAAGGACGGAAGTTCTTCCCGCGACGCGCTAAGGATTTGTAGTTCTTCTCGCAGCGCGCTAAGAATCGTAGTTCATCCCTCGACGCGCGAAGAATTATAGTTCTTCCCGCGGCGCGCTAGGAATTTTAGTTCCTCCCGCGGCGCGCTAAGAAATGTGACTCTTCCCGCGGCGCGCTTAGAAATGGTAGTTCTTTCCGCGACGCGTTAAGGTTAGTTCTGTCCGCCTTCGCGCTCGCGCTCTCTTGACCTTCTATGTCAGCCTTCTCGCGTCAAACCCTTTGAGTTTTCTTCTGTTTGAGCTAGCCGTTGCTTTTGAGTTGTCTTATCTTTTGAGCTGTTGACCTAATCTGCTTTGTCTGAAAAGTTACTTTCGGCGCAGCATGCGCACCAACCCCATTGGTTGACAGATAAAGTGACTGACATAATCTTTTGAGATCTGCTTTTGCCATGCTTGACCTGTACCTTTATCTACCCGCCCATGCTTTTTTTTACTGTTCCCTGACAGCTTTATCTTGCCTCTGCAGCTGCCATATCTTTCCATATCTTTTGCTTTTGGAATCTTTTGCTTTTTAAGATCTTTTCCCCTTTTCTAGGGATTATGTCTCCTAGGGTTTTCCTATAAATAATAATAATATTTTCATAACACATCACACACAAACACTTAATCTCTCCTGTTCTCTTGCTCCTTGCTCTCTCTGCCGTCTTCCTCTCTGCCTCCGTCTTCCTCCCTGTTCTGCCCTGCTTTTCCGGTAATATATATTATATATAATAATTTACTTATTAATTATGCTAACTTATAATCAAGACTTGAAACAAATCATTAAAACAATAATCTTATTTATAGGTTAACTTGTGCTTGTTTAAAGTTGGTTCTTGCTTTATCTTACACCGCATCGTTTATCATGTGAGTAATCTCGTACCTAATCCCTTTTTGCTTTTAATGTTTTGGGATGTTCATGTGTTCATACAAACTTAGAGTCTTAAACTTGTTTATGAACTTTAGTCGCGCAGTATCCCATGTGTTGAGGACGTAGACTTGGCTGTTTATTTGTATGTGTGGATCATTAACCGTCTTGTCGGTCTATTCCGCAGTTTTCATGGTACCATTAGATGAACACGGGAGAACTATCGTTTATGATTTTCTCTTTTGTTTACACATGCACAGTTAGTCTTGTTTGTGAGCTCAATTGTGAGCACTGGCAGTCTTATGAATCTTAGAGTTGGTCCCGATCAGATTACACCCTTGTTGAAAACCAGACATACACATGTTGCGCGCAGATTTTATTGTTATCTATGTATTGTATTAAACTTGATTTCTCACCAACACGCAAGTGTTTGACGTTTATTTTAACACATGTTCAGGGTTGCAGTAGCTGTTTTGGAGCTTGTGGACACATAGGAAGTTTTCTTTATTTTGGACCTAGATTAAAATGTATCAAGACAAGTTATTGTTGTTTTATTTTTATGATTTATAATATATTGATTTATGATGATTTATGTTATCTTATGTCTACTTTGCGCGTGCGCGAATGAACGTATTTATTAAATATTGACACCCAATAGTGTCACGAGTAATGAAACAATATGTGGCGCCCCGATGTATAATCCGCCTTTGGTCGGGGTGTTACAGATTGGTATCAGAGCTCGTTGACTTTAGGATAGGTGGTTAGACGTAACGGCCTAGAATACCTAAGAGTCCCTTCTCGCGCATGAGAGAAATCTCATGTTTGCGCGCTTATTGTTAATTACTCGTTATTTGTGAATATGCTCGCGCTTGCGCAGTATATGATTTTATGTTTTATTTCGCGATATTTCGATTTTTGTTGAATTTCGATTTTTATTGATTTTACTTACATATTCGTTTGTTGGATTTGAAAATCCGAAAAGTCATGGTGATACATGAATAGTTGATTTTCAATTTCCATTTACGATTATGTTCTGAGGTTGGAGACTTGAAAAGTCATGGTGATACATGAATTGTCAACCTCCAATACTCATTTTCTTGTATATTTTATATTGAAGATTGGAAAGTCATGGTGATACATGAATTGTCAACCTCCAATACTCATTTTCTTGTATATTTTATATTGAAGATTGGAAAGTCATGGTGATACATGAATCGTCAACCTCCAATACTCGTTTACTCGTATATTTTAAATTGGGAATTCGGAAAGTCATGGTGATACATGAATTGTCGATTTCTGATTCGAATTTGTTACCTTTATTAAGTCTGCAATTAGGGTCATTTATTTTACTTTAACTTTTGATAGCATCTAACTCCGTGAAACCAAGCTTTATAAGATTAAAACTTTGCGATAAAAACCAAGATGTTAACTAAAATTAAAACTTTTATAGAATGCCTCCGCTATCTCGCCGATTTCAGAGAAGAGAAGCCTCGCGCATGCGTAGACAGCAACGTTCCCAGGAAATGGCCGCCGCGATAGCCCAAGCCTTGAGCCAAAACAATACCAACACCTCTGGTTACAACATTAAATCCTTTAACGCGGGTAACCCTCCAAAGTTCACAGGTCTTGGAGGAGCCACCGTGATGCTCCAATGGCTCGAGAAGATAGAAAACACTTTCCTCCACACCCAATGCCCCTCAGACAGACGAACCCTATATGCTTCCAGTGTCCTGGAATCCAGAGCGCTTACATGGTGGAATGGAGTAGCTCATGCGCGTGGCGCAGAGGCTGCTTCTAGCATGACATGGGAGGAATTCAAGGAAATTCTTACGCGAGAATTCTGCCCTCCCAACGAAGTTAAGCGCCTGGAGGAAGAATTCTGGAACTTGAAGCAATACAGTGGCGAAGCGCGCGAGTACGCGACGCGCTTCCACGAGCTAAGCTTACTGGTCCCTCACCTTGTTACCCCTTCACGCCGAGCAATCGAGAAATTCCTTGGGGGTCTCCCCATGGAAATTCAAGATTCTGTATGGGCCAGAAACCCAGTTACCCTCTCTGACGCCATCGAGTTGGCCGCTGTGCTCAGCGACAACCATGTCAGAGCAGGAACCCTGTTCCTGCGGGGAACTGAGAAGACCAAACTCACCAAGACTGCCCCTGAACCAACAGAAACCAAACCAGAACCCTCAAACCGTAACAACCTCAAGCGCAGGCGCAAGGCCTATGCGCTTACCAACCCGCCCATTGTCCAGCAACCCATCTACCAACCCCCAGTTTACGCGCCTAACCCTCTGTCAGCCTACCCAACACCTCCTGTAGTCCATAACTATGCCTTAACCAATCCAGCACTCCCTGCCCCGCCAACTAAGAAACCTTACACAGGAAACCATCCCTTTTGCCCAACCTGTAGATTTCACCACCCAACCCAAACCCCGTGTCGACTTTGTACCCGATGTGGCCGTACTGGTCACACTGCTGAGAACTGTAGAGTCCTTCCCGCCAACCCAATTGCGCAAACACCACCAGTCTACCCGCAGAATCCACAACTAACCTACCAAAACCCACGACCCAGATCGTGCTTTAACTGCGGTGATCCCAGTCATTTCCGGAACGCGTGCCCAAGGCTACAAGTTCAGATCACACAAGCGAATCCGGTGAACCAGATTTCAAACCAAGTGACGCGTGGACGAGCTTTTAACATAACCGCGCACCAAGCGCAAGCGAATAATGACGTAGTTAATGGTACATTTTTGCTTAACGGATTTTATGCTTCTGTACTTTTTGATACTGGCGCCGATCGAAGTTTTATTTCTCGCGCCTTCGAGCAGAAGCTTGCGCGACCGCGCAACGATTTAAAAGAAGATTTTTCAGTTGAATTGGCTAATGGTGAAACTGTTTTAATAAACTCAGTGATTAAAGATTGCACGCTTAATCTTAACGAAAACGATTTTCTAATCGACCTCATCCCTATGCCTCTTGGAAGCTTTGATGTTATCATTGGTATGGACTGGCTCTCGCATAATCGCGCCGAAGTTATTTGCGCCAAGAAGTTGATTCGCATTCCTCGAGAAAATGGTGATCTTCATATTTACGGCGAAAAACCCTCCCGCGGTCTTAAACTTATGTCTTGCGCCGAAGCCCAAAGACTCATGCGGAAAAGGTGTATTGCATTCTTAGCTCATGTGGTTAAACCTGCTGAAGAAGAGAAGCTTCGCGATATCCCTGTTGTGCGTGATTTCCCTGAAGTTTTTCCTGATGATCTTCCTGGTATCCCTCCCGCTCGTGAAGTCGAGTTTCGTGTTGATCTTGTCCCTGGTGCTTCCCCCGTAGCTAAATCTCCTTACCGTCTTGCACCCGCTGAGATGCAAGAATTGGCAAGCCAACTTCAAGAGTTGACTGCTAAAGGATTCATTCGCCCTAGCTCTTCGCCCTGGGGTGCTCCGGTGTTGTTCGTTAAAAAGAAAGATGGATCGTTTCGCATGTGTATTGATTACCGCGAGTTGAACAAACTCACCATTAAGAACCGGTATCCCTTACCGCGTATTGACGACCTCTTTGATCAACTCCAAGGTGCCTCCTGTTTCTCGAAGATCGATCTCCGTTCTGGTTATCACCAGTTGCGCATCCGCGATGAAGATGTTCCGAAGACTGCTTTTCGAACTCGTTATGGCCATTTTGAATTCTTGGTCATGTCCTTCGGTCTAACCAACGCACCCGCCGTTTTCATGGATCTAATGAATCGGGTGTGTAGGCCTTTCTTGGATAAATTCGTGATCGTGTTTATCGATGATGTTCTGGTGTATTCTAAGACCAAGGCCGAGCATGAGCAACATCTCCGATTGGTATTGCAAAAGCTTAGAGCCGAGCAGCTCTTTGCCAAGCTCTCCAAGTGTGAATTTTGGTCTGATGAAGTACAGTTTCTTGGCCATGTTGTAAACAAGATGGGTATTCATGTCGACCCATCCAAGATTGAAGCAATCAAGAACTGGATTACGCCATCCTCTCCTACCGAGATCCGTTCCTTTCTGGGCTTAGCTGGTTATTACCGGCGCTTCATTTCGAACTTCTCGAAGATCGCTTTGCCTTTAACAGCTCTGACGCACAAAGGTAAACCGTATATTTGGGGCTCGAAGCAAGAAGAAGCCTTTCTAACGCTCAAGCGTTTGTTGTGTGAAGCTCCTGTTCTTGCGTTACCTGAGGGTAATAATGATTTTGTCGTGTATTGCGATGCATCCAACCAAGGTCTCGGTTGTGTTCTTATGCAACGAGGCAAGGTTATCGCTTACGCATCAAGGCAACTTAAGGTTCATGAAAAGAATTATACAACTCACGACCTCGAACTTGGTGCAGTTGTTTTTGCCTTGAAGATCTGGAGACACTACCTTTATGGTACTAAGTGCATCCTCTACACTGACCATAAAAGCCTTCAGCATATCTTTGATCAAAAGGAACTCAACATGAGGCAACGCCGATGGAACGAACTCATCAGCGATTACGATTGTGAGATCCGGTATCATCCTGGTAAGGCTAATGTGGTAGCCGATGCGCTCAGCCGAAAACCATGCCAAGTTAACTGTATCTTGCCGCGCACCCAGCTTCACTTCGCGCCGATTCAAAGCAACCTTGAATCGCGTATTCGTGACGCGCAGCGCGCATCCATCAGTAATGGTAACCTTCGCGCCGAGTTAGCGTGTGGCGCGGAAGCACTCTTTGTGCCTAATCTGAGTGGAATTCTCTGCTATCTCAATCGCATCTGGATTCCCTTTGATGAGAATCTTCGCGCTGATATCCTGAGTGAAGCACACAAATCTCGGTATTCTATTCATCCTGGCACCGATAAGATGTACAAGGATTTGCGCATTACTTATTGGTGGCCCGGTATGAAAAAGGATATTGCTGTGTTCGTAGCTAAATGTCTGACTTGTTCTAAAGTGAAAGCTGAACACCAACGCCCATCTGGTTTGCTCGAACAACCAGAAATTCCTACGTGGAAATGGGAATGTGTAGCGATGGACTTTATTACCAAGTTACCTTTGACAGCAAGCAAACATGATAGCATTTGGGTAATAGTGGATCGTTTGACTAAGTCTGCTCACTTTCTGCCCATTCGTGAAAACTACCGTGTTGAGCAGCTCGCGCAGCTTTATGTCAAGGAAATTGTCTGCCGCCATGGTACTCCTTTGAGCATCATATCCGATCGCGATGGCCGTTTTATATCTCGCTTTTGGAAATCTCTCCAATCTGCGCTAGGAACTCGCTTGGACATGAGTACGGCATATCATCCTCAGACTGACGGTCAGTCTGAGCGAACTATTCAAACTCTTGAGGATATGCTCCGATCTTGTGTTCTTGATTTTGGAGGTAATTGGGATTCACACCTGCCTTTGATTGAGTTCTCTTATAATAACAGCTATCATTCCAGTATCGGTATGGCCCCATTTGAAGCACTTTACGGTCGTAAGTGCCGCTCCCCGATTTGTTGGAGCGAAGTGGGTGAAACTCAATTCACAGGACCCGAACTTGTTCAAGAGACAACCGATAAAATCGCCAAGATCCGTGATCATCTGCTGACTGCCAGAAGCCGACAGAAGAGTTACGCAGATCGTAGGCGAAAGCCTCTCGAATTTCAAGTTACTGATCTTGTTCTCCTCAAAGTGTCGCCTTGGAAGGGTGTTGTCCGCTTTGGGAAGAAAGGTAAGCTTGCTCCTCGTTATGTTGGTCCATTCAAGATTCTCGCGCGTGTGGGAAAAGTTGCCTACAGACTTGACCTGCCGCCCGCGCTCAGTAATGTGCATCCAACGTTCCATGTATCCAATCTCAAGAAGTGTTTAGCCGACGAGAACCTTCACGTTCCACTTGATGAAGTTCAAGTTGATGAAACTATGCATTTCGTTGAGAAGCCTGTTGAGATTATGGATCGCGAGGTAAAGCAAACCAAGCGCAGTCGTATCCCTATCGTGAAAGTTCGTTGGGAGTCCAAGCGCGGAGCCGAGTTTACATGGGAAAGGGAAGATCAAATGAAGATCAAGTACCCGCACCTGTTCTCTGCGCAACCTACTTCGAGATAAATTTCGGGACGAAATTTCTTAAAGTAGGGGAGACTGTGACATCTGCCCCGATCCGACCCGACCCAGGTACCCGTTTCTCTGACCCGAACTCTTTCTTTTATGATTTAATATTTATTTATACTTATATTTTACTTTTAATAATAATAATATACTTTTCCTTCCCGCCTCTTTCTCTCTCTTTCTTTCCGCCGTCCCGTCCCTCTCCTTCTCTCTTTCCGCCTTCTTTTCCCTCTTGTCGCCGTCCCGCCCTTACGCCTTGTTTCCCTCTTTTTCTTCTAACTCTTTGCTTGTCCTTTGTTCCTTCCCGCCTAAGGTTGTCTGCGCAGCTCCACGCGCCAGACTCCCTTACAAGGAATCCTGCGTGAAGACCACCTGTTTCAGCGATACGCGAGACGAACTCTTCTCGCAGCACGTTAAGAATTGTAATTCTTCTCGCAGTGCGCGAAGGACGGAAGTTCTTCCCGCGACGCGCTAAGGATTTGTAGTTCTTCTCGCAGCGCGCTAAGAATCGTAGTTCATCCCTCGACGCGCGAAGAATTATAGTTCTTCCCGCGGCGCGCTAGGAATTTTAGTTCCTCCCGCGGCGCGCTAAGAAATGTGACTCTTCCCGCGGCGCGCTTAGAAATGGTAGTTCTTTCCGCGACGCGTTAAGGTTAGTTCTGTCCGCCTTCGCGCTCGCGCTCTCTTGACCTTCTGTGTCAGCCTTCTCGCGTCAAACCCTTTGAGTTTTCTTCTGTTTGAGCTAGCCGTTGCTTTTGAGTTGTCTTATCTTTTGAGCTGTTGACCTAATCTGCTTTGTCTGAAAAGTTACTTTCGGCGCAGCATGCGCACCAACCCCATTGGTTGACAGATAAAGTGACTGACATAATCTTTTGAGATCTGCTTTTGCCATGCTTGACCTGTACCTTTATCTACCCGCCCATGCTTTTTTTTACTGTTCCCTGACAGCTTTATCTTGCCTCTGCAGCTGCCATATCTTTCCATATCTTTTGCTTTTGGAATCTTTTGCTTTTTAAGATCTTTTCCCCTTTTCTAGGGATTATGTCTCCTAGGGTTTTCCTATAAATAATAATAATATTTTCATAACACATCACACACAAACACTTAATCTCTCCTGTTCTCTTGCTCCTTGCTCTCTCTGCCGTCTTCCTCTCTGCCTCCGTCTTCCTCCCTGTTCTGCCCTGCTTTTCCGGTAATATATATTATATATAATAATTTACTTATTAATTATGCTAACTTATAATCAAGACTTGAAACAAATCATTAAAACAATAATCTTATTTATAGGTTAACTTGTGCTTGTTTAAAGTTGGTTCTTGCTTTATCTTACACCGCATCGTTTATCATGTGAGTAATCTCGTACCTAATCCCTTTTTGCTTTTAATGTTTTGGGATGTTCATGTGTTCATACAAACTTAGAGTCTTAAACTTGTTTATGAACTTTAGTCGCGCAGTATCCCATGTGTTGAGGACGTAGACTTGGCTGTTTATTTGTATGTGTGGATCATTAACCGTCTTGTCGGTCTATTCCGCAGTTTTCATGGTACCATTAGATGAACACGGGAGAACTATCGTTTATGATTTTCTCTTTTGTTTACACATGCACAGTTAGTCTTGTTTGTGAGCTCAATTGTGAGCACTGGCAGTCTTATGAATCTTAGAGTTGGTCCCGATCAGATTACACCCTTGTTGAAAACCAGACATACACATGTTGCGCGCAGATTTTATTGTTATCTATGTATTGTATTAAACTTGATTTCTCACCAACACGCAAGTGTTTGACGTTTATTTTAACACATGTTCAGGGTTGCAGTAGCTGTTTTGGAGCTTGTGGACACATAGGAAGTTTTCTTTATTTTGGACCTAGATTAAAATGTATCAAGACAAGTTATTGCTGTTTTATTTTTATGATTTATAATATATTGATTTATGATGATTTATGTTATCTTATGTCTACTTTGCGCGTGCGCGAATGAACGTATTTATTAAATATTGACACCCAATAGTGTCACGAGTAATGAAACAATATGTGGCGCCCCGATGTATAATCCGCCTTTGGTCGGGGTGTTACACCTTTGTCGCCCGTGTTGTCGCCCCGGGGGCGGTGTTCTCTCCCCTTGTCGCCCAAAATTGTAACCCACTACAGAACCCTAACATTTCTTTTTTCTCCCCACCCATATGAATCTCCTCTCCTAGAAAGACGGTAGATGGTTAAGGACTTTTAGGGTAGATGGTTAAGGACTTTTAGGTTGAAACAGGCGATCGCGACCTCCTTTCCGACGTCCATATGCAGTTCATGTATTAAGAAACCCTCACTACAACTCTTATGTGACTGTCTTGGTTTCTCACTTTACACTTTTGATTATTTTTTATACAATGTACAAGTGTATCACGTTATTACAGTTCTTAACACAGTATTGGTTTTGAAATGCACGTCACTTTAGTTACATGATTTCTTGATTCTTGAAAAGATCTTCGGTACTTTAAATTTGATATGTAATTAATTTATTTACAGTAGATATGAGTGATGGTAAAATGTATCTCTTCTGTTTTAAAGATAGGATGTCAAATCTTGCAAGGTGTAAGTTATAGGTTGCTTACATGAGTATTAGGAGTAGTTAGTTTGCTGTTAAAGTAAATAATAAATTCAATTTTTTTAATAATTAATTTAAGTTCTCAAAATTCTTTTTGTCTACTTTAAAGTGCATAACATATGTTTTGGTAAAATTGTTTGATACGGTCTTACGGATTTAACTTCTAAGACTGGGGAAGAAAGATTTTTGAAATTCTTCAGTCATCAATCGAATTGGCTTGCGTTGTTGCTTCAATCGTTCATCATCATCCATCGTATACAGGTTGTCCTTCATTTTCCAGACAACTCATGCTTCATCAGAGTAGGAGACTCACGCCGCTACCTTCGCCGGTTCGGTTGTGTTCTATTGTTCATTTCACCTTCCTTCCTCCTAACAACAAGGTAATTTACTGCTGATTCATTTATAACCGTTGTTAAGATTATTAGCTATTAGATTATCCATTATATTTTATTTGTTAATTTATGTGATATAGTAATGCATACAAAACTCTGTACGTGGAATTGTAACAATTCCAAGTTTGACCCATTTGATTCACACCAGGCCGTTTCCATCATTTGAGTGCACCCGCCAATTGTTTGATGAAATGCCTGAATCAACTTTTAACTCTATATTTTGCTCAAAAATACACTTCTTTTTCCACTTTTGATCTAATTAAATTTCTTGTGTGGTATTTGTATGAAGATAAATTTGGTTCTTGTCATTTGGTTTCTTATTTTTGGATAAGCAAGTTTAGTTTAGAGTTGATAAATAGATATGTAAACTTTGTTACTATATAAAATACAAACTAAATACACTTCTTTAAGCTGTTTATGTCATATTACAAGATATTTATTTATTATGTGGTATTTTGGTTTTGGGTTTTGTTTTCATAAACATTAACTTTGCAGTTCATTTAGGATAATCGCTTAAGGAGTGATAAAAAGAAGGAAGAGTGGTGCTCATATGCTGGAGTTTTAGCATTTTTCTTGAAATTTTTGAGCATATATTTATAAGGTCGGTAATAAGGTATGCAATTTTGATTCAAGCTTAGGTTATACATATTGTTACCTCTTTACTTCCACTCTATAGTTAAGAGTAAACCTTTATCAATAATAGACTGATTTTACCAACAAAATCAATTGAAATTATAACAAAATAGTAAGCTCTTCCTTAAAGTTGATTTGTAACTGTGTTTTCTCTCTATTTTCTTGTAGTGGATGATATAGCGTGTCATGGGTTAGATGTATACATCATGAACCAAGGTTAGATATTTGGTTTCTAATGATTGCCATCTTTGGAAACCCAAGGTGCAAAATTACCAGGTATGTATATATAGAAGTAATTTATCAAATGTTGGTTCATGTGGTGAATTTACAGACTTAGATAAATCACTTGCGGCCGTGGTAATATAAGCGGGTCGGGCCCATTAGGTTATTGGTCAAAATGTGTTCTTTTGTAAATGTAGCATTTATGTTGTATATTGTGGCTATATATATATGTAAATTTAAATGTAAAATTAATATGTAAATTACAATTGTAAAGAATTCAAAATCTATTTATTTATTGTTAATTTTTCTTAATTTTTGCAATTTTTTGTACGCAGTCCCGTGTAGTACACGGGTTATAACCTAGTTTGACTATATCCTATCCTATCTTACTCTTCTAATAAAATACAATAACCTTAACACATGGCATGATGAGGTTTCTTCCTAGCCTTAAAATCCCGCCAAATCGTCTTGGTATCGGACTCTCGGTGCAAAACCCGGATCTGGGTCAAAATTTGGTTTTCGGATCCTATTTAAGCCTCAAATAATATCAATATTCCTCCTAGGGTTTTTATCTCTGTTCATTGGCTCTTCTTCTCAGCGCTGGTTCTTCCTTTTCATCTGGTAATGTAGTTCGATTCATTGATTGATCCATAATTTTATGTTTATAACTATCCCTGATCGTTCCTATTCTTATTTACTGATTCTTTTTATCGTTATCTGATATTGTAATTTATTATTCTAGGGCTTCTAATTCCTCTGTCCCACGAACTGGTATTACAAATCAATGTAATTTGATTAATCGATTGTGATTGGTTGTCTTTTAATTTATTTTTTTTTTTCCTGGAATATGAGGTTTTTGAAGAAAAAAAAGGCGGTTTTACATGGTTGACTTTGATTATTTAGATTACAAAATTGGGCCTTATTGTTGTTGTTTTGATGTCATTTTTTTCAATTTTTTCTTTGATTTGTAATTGCTAAAATGTCAATGTGATTGTTGTTTTGCTATGAGTTTTATTTAAATTACTTATTTGATTTAACAGTTAATCTTTAATTAGCATTTTTGCATTGAAATAGTATTTTTTTTAACCGTCTACTCAAGTTGGGGGTAATTGATTTAACCGTCTACACCAATGAGCAGTACCGATCAACAATGTTTCTCATATCATGTTCTTCTAATTGGTAATATGTTTTTTCTTCTTTTATTCTTTGTAGATAATTATAATTAAAAATTCATTTATGTGTCAACAGATAAATTTATTGAGTTTATTTGACAATGGTGCAGATACGGCCCGACATTATCGTCCATTTCCAATGATAAAAAGAAATTATTAATTCAATGGCTTGTGCAAATCTGGTAAGTCTTAACTCGGGTCATACCAATGAGTATGAAGAGGTAGGTCTCCGCAAAGCCCAGTTGGACCCGCAAGACTCACCTGGAAGAGATACGTCTGCGCAAAGACCAACTGGATCCGCAGGACCCACCATGCTCAGAGAGATGAAGACCTTACACGCAGTAAGCCAGCTGTTCCCGCAGGAAAGCCTCCCTTGGTACAGTACCCTGCCTGTCCCCGCAACTGTGGGTACAAGCCAAGAAGGAAGGCTACCCGCATTAACAGTAAGGCTACACGCATAAGGCAATAACTCTTAATACTTCAGTAATGTCACCTGAAGAAGGAATGAGCAGACCGGGAATATCCCCGCCCAAAAGAGCCAGTCCGTACGCTTCTAGAAGATCTTTTGTACTATACCTACCAAGGTATGGACAAATGGACAAGATCTGACGAAAGCGACCCATGAACCAATCACAGGGTGACAGCTTACCGACAATAGTACGAGGAGGAGCACGCTCCAGTACAAAATGTCACTATCAGGCGCTGCCTACCCACCAACTCCCATCGTGGCACGAACATAGCCCATAGTTGGTGGAAAAGGAATATTATACAGCTGGCAGTACCTTCTTGGAAACCTACCTTCGGCTATAAATACTCCAACACCTTGGAACGGTATCATCATCTTCTCTCTAGCTATTTCTCTCTATATACACTTATATTCAGATCAACCTAGTCTGATTCTCACGCCGGAGGGTGGTCACAAGGAGGAACCCCCCCCCTTCTCAGTGACGAGCTCACGGTGTCTGTTTTGCAGGTTGAGAAGAATAACCATCTTTGCCGGACCTAACCCTCGTGGGAAACATCTACTTAACCCTAAGATTATCCTTAATCTGCCGGGGTCACTTAGTGTTTCTTCATTGGTGCCATCCGTGCATTAAGCTAGAACTAATTCTTCTTTTTCTCAGTTTTTTCAAACTTCTGGAAAGATGGTTAAGGTTACTCCGATGCCAAAGCCACCGAGTGACCAAGAAACTCCGGTAACCACAACCCCAGCTACTGGGGGAAACACCGGTGAATACACGATTTTTACGAACACTACCCCGGTTACCCAAGCCGGGGCAAGTGCAATAAACAATCCTCCCCTGGGATTCATTGATACCCAGTTGGAGAAACAACATACGAGGCTTCCCCGACAAACACTAGATCAAGTTAAAGCTTGGGATGAAGCACGTCAGAAAGTATTCCAAGCCGAGTTGGACGAACGTTTACGTTCACTCCAACAGGCCAATGACGAATTTGGAAGCACTCGACAACAGCTCAACATGAGCAATGATTGCGAGTATGCGGATGACGAAGATTGGGAAGAATCTGACAGTGACGCAAACCCTCGTCATAAGGCGAAAGGGAAGCGTAAAGAAGCAGACTTCCACTCGAGAAGAAATTTCGAGGGAACCTTCAAACCGAAGAACACGGGGGGAAACCCACGTGACGTCTCCAAAACTTTCAGACCAACTGTTGCGAATGCGGGAACGTCCAAATTTGCAAGGGACATTGCGGAAGCAATCGCTCCAAAGAGTGCCAAACAGATGTCCAACATAGGCACTTACGATGGCATATCTGAGCCGGACGATCACTTGAACAGATTTATAGCGGGGGCAACCGTCAGTAATTGGACGGAACCCACATGGTGTTACATGTTCCAGATGACGCTCGTGGGGGCAGCCAGAGCGTGGTTTGATCGTCTACCGGTCCACCACATCTATGATTGGGCAGACTTCCAGCATAAGTTCAGCCAGCACTTCAGTCAACAAAGAAACTATACTGAAGAGCAATGGACGATCCTCAACTGCATCCGAGAGGAAGACGAATCTTTGCTAGACTTCATCACTCGCTTCAACTCAAAGAAGCTAAGTCTGGGCACTATAAGCGAAGATCTTGTTCGCAGCCGCTTTCATCCAGGGCGCTGAGTACCCAGAGCTTATCCGCACGTTGACAGGTAAAGATGGCATGCCATCCACGTGGGATGCCATCATGACGGCAGCTAAACGCTTTGCCGAAACGGAGAAGCAACTGGGTAGAAATCTTCCCCAGAGCACAAACCTCTACACGCAGAGAACAAGAGAAAATAACGTCCGTACCGCCCGACAAAATAAAAAGAGGAAGCTTGGTATTTGGCAGTCAAGAATAAACTTTGACACCTCATCCAGCTCTCGCCCTCTCTTAGGCGGAAGGGACAACATGCACTCGTCGAACCGGAATCCCAGATGGACGCCACTCACCAAAAGCGTCACCGAGATATTTGCCACCGAGAAGCTCCCATGGCCAAAGGCTCAAATAATCCGACAGCGTCATAACGCTGATCAGAGCAAATCCTGTGACTTCCACGGGACAAAAGGCCACAACACGGAGGAGTGCACATCTTTGAAGGGTATCGTCGAAACATTCGTCAAAGATGAGAAACTCACACACCTCGTGGCGTCAATCAAGAACGGAGGGAGGAATGACAATCGGTACAAGGGCAATGGACGAAAGCCCGTCGACATCAGCATTCACATGGTTTATGGCAACGTCAGAGGAAGAAAACGACGAACAACAGAGCCAAGTGCGTGGAAGGAAGCTGAAGTGCGCTTCCCGCGTGTGCCAGGAGGGCCCAACAAAGAAGGCCCCATAGTCATCAAAAGCCAGCTGGGGCACTACATCACCTCCCGCACTCTTGCTGATAATGGCGCTTCATCAACGGTCATGTATAGGCAGTTCTTCGACAAGTTAGACGACGAAGACAAAGAACGCCTAGAAACAGTTTACGCCTCGATGGAAGGGTTTGACGGCAGCACAAACACCCCCTTGGGTATCCTATCTTTCCTTGTCACTCTCACGGATGGGAAGTACTCCCGCACAGAAGACGTGGACTTCGTTGTAATGAGGAAGCCCACACCACACATACGACATTCTCTTCGGGAGAGATGGGATGGCAAGATTTAATGCCGTGGTGTCTTCGGTCCATGGGATGATGGGATGGCCAACAGCCGAGGGCGTTGCTATGATCACGGGTATTCCCCAGGTATGCATCGCATCTGTCTCATCTAAACCCAAACCAAAGATGGCTAAACCAACAACCTCTGAGCCAGAAGAATGGGCTTTCAATGGCAAATACCCTGACCAGGCTGTTACCATTGGCCCAACGATCACTAATCCCACACGCACCTTACTCAAACGCTTGTTGCAAAAAAATACCGACATCTTCGCGTGGACACCAGCTGACATGACTGGTGTACCTCGAAGTAAGGCTGAGCATAAGCTCAAGTGTGACCCGGCGTTTATGCCGGTCATACAAAAGCGTCGTGTAATGGGTGCGGAGCAGGCTAACGCGTGTAGAACCCAAGTCAAGGAACTCCTTGACGCAGGCATCGTACGCGTTAGTAAATATCAAACATGGGTTGCAAATCCCGTCATGGTACCGAAATCCAACAAACAATGGCGCATGTGCATAGATTTTAAAGACCTAAACAAAGCATGTCCCAAGGATTGTTACCCGTTACCCGAAATTGACCTTAAGGTAGATTCGTTAGCACCGTTTCGCCTTAAATGCTTCCTTGATGCGTATAAAGGGTACCATCAAATCCACATGGCTGTTGACGATTAGGATAAAACCGCATTTCGGACGCCTGATGGCATATTCTGTTACCAAATGATGCCATTCGGACTAAAGAATGCCGGATCCATATACCAACGCCTGATGGACAAAGAGTTCCGTGCCCAAATCGGGAGGAACTTGGAGCTTTACATGGATGACTTGGTCATCAAAAGCCTCGAGCCAGAGGCGATGTTGAAAGACATCGAAGAAACTTTCAACACGCTCAGAAAAATTAACATGAAGCTCAACCCGAGCAAGTGTTCCTTTAGGATGGAAGAAGGGAAGTTCTTAGGAGTCATCGTTACCAAAGATGGCTTCAGAGCGAACCCTGAAAAGGTCGAAGCCATTATGAAAATGGAATCACCTACTACCATCAAACAGGCTCAGACACTGAATGGACGACTAGTCGCACTTAACCGCTTTTTGGCAAACCATGCGGATAGTTCTTCCCATTCGTGTCAACATTGAGAAATTGCTTGAAGAAAACGCACTTCCGCTGGACACCAGAAGCGGAAGCAGCTTTTCAAGAGATTCGGTCACGCTTGATCGAACTCCCAACGCTCACAGCACCAGAAGTGGGGGAGGAATTAATTCTCTACCTCTCCGCCACAGACAGAGCAACCGGGGCAGTCTTACTAGTAGAACGAAAAGGCATCCAGATGCCCATCTACTATGTAAGCCGCGTCTTAACAGACGTGGAAACCCGGTACTCTACCCTGGAAAAATTAGTCATAGCGCTTGTACAGCTAAGACGATATTTCCAAGGCCACCCAATCACCATTCTCACCAACTTCAAACTTGCAAACGTTCTAGGCAAACCCGAATTGTCGGGGCGCCTAGCCAAATGGGCAATTGAGTTGGGGGAATACGCGATAAAGTACAAGCCAAGACCAGCCATAAAAGGCCAGGTCTTGGCCGACTTTATTGCGGAAGTCCCTGCATCGCGGGAAAAAGAGTGCCAGGAAGAGGCTCAACCCTCTCCAGCACAAGACATTAACGATGTCTGGCGACTCTATACTGATGGAGCAGCCAACAACGAAGCTGGATTTCCCAAGTACGAATAACGAAGCGGAGTACGAAGCATTCTTGGCCGGATTAAGAATTGCGCGTAAGATGGGGGTGAAAAACTTGGAAGCCCACGTGGATTCCATGCTAGTAGCCAGCCAGATTAACGGGACGTACACGGCCGTGAACGACACAATGGCCCTGTACCTCTCACAAGCAAAAACCCTTATGCGCGATTTTAACGATTGCAAAGTTGTGCACATCAAGCGAAGCGAAAACAAATCTGCGGATGCGTTAAGCAAGCCTGCATCGTTAGCCTTCACCCACTTGGGAAAGGACATCCGCGTTGAACTCCTTGGAGCACCATCAGTCCCGCACAAGGAAATTTGTGTCATCCAAACCGGCACGGAAACATGG